>NW_020290812.1:0-165763 GCF_003184695.1 Aspergillus brunneoviolaceus CBS 621.78
AGGGGGAGGGGATTGGGGGGGGAGCATGGTGTTGCTGGCTGCTCTCCGTTGGGTGTTCTCCCGGGTTTATGTAATGGATGAACTAGATCTATTTTGTGAATGGACTCTTTCTGATACAGAACTTGTAGGATATGTATTGTTGGCCGCTAAGAAGGGACCTAAAATAAGAGTTGGAGCTGGGCGAGGGGACGAGGAAGGGTCAGGGTGGAAAGCCACATGAAGTTGGAGATGCAGAACACAAAAGGAAAAGGCGAGGTATGGCTAGATTCAATCTTCACTCTAGAATAAGCAATTCAATGCAAGTATGGTATTATAGGTCAACAAAGAAAGGTACAATTCCTCTGCATTGTCCCAGATAAGAATAATGCCTAACAGAGGACGCGACGCACTTCCGGAACAGCTGCTAATTTTATATACAACTTATACATCGAACCATTCATTTTCTACAGAAACTTTTAAGTCGATGACAATTATAAACAAGACTACATAATCATCTAATCTGTGGAAAAGGTGCTTTATAAAGCCTTCCTTGCTTACTTGTACGTGTGCTTGCTTGCAGAGGTGTTGCGAGAGGCCTTACTCACTTGCTTGTATATAAATTGCAAAAGGCTTCAATCCCTTACTAGCGTAGTTGATCACTCGTCCCCCGATGGCCAATTCGTAGGGCTCAGCACATACGTGCTTCGCTATTAACATGCTTCGCAATCACAGGAAAGCTCGCATCACCAATATCCATAATAAGAACACAATTCACTGTATATCACAGCACTATTCCAGATAGACATCATATAGTACATGTGAATATGTAGACAGAAAACGACAGCAGTCAGCCAGTGGCATTAAACGCCAGGCAGCTGGGAACACAATGGTATCGAGAAACCAATATTCTATCAACATGAAAACCACGAAAAGGGTATAAAGCAAAGAGAGTCTAGGGTCATCGCAGTAAAGGGCAAGGCTTGAGCGACGAACAGTGAAAACCATGAGGCGAGGGTCCCTCTCGAGTGAGGAAAACTAGAAATTACGAATGTTGGCTGGAATCACGTCCATCAATGTACTTATTATCATATCATCATCAATTTGGTGGTGCGTCGTTCAGGGAATCGTCGAGAGCTGGGAAGGGCTCCAATGGCTCCATATGGCCCGTCCCCAGGCCCTGGAGGACGCAGCATTGGGATGGGCATGGGAGGAGCTTGGCTGGCAGAGGAGCCAGGACGAGGGCCAGGAGGCGGTCGGCCTCGACCGCGACCACCGTACCCCGGAGGTGGTCCATAGCCCCGACCACCAGGGGGTCCCATCGGAGACATGGGCATGGGCGAGCGAGGGGGCCGAGGGGGAGCCATCGATGCAGCCGCTGCTTGTCGAGCATCGCGCTCGCAGTAAACCTGGCCATACCACTCAAAATAGTCCCCGTTCAGAGCAATGCCGCATGTGCGGCATTTGAGGCACTCGGGATGGAACTTCTGACGGTCGCCCGGACCGCGGCCGCGACGTTCGTCCGTCGCAAGATATTGCCCCTCGATACCAGTGTGACATGTAGCGCAGAGGGAGCCGTTGCGTTCATGGTAATGCTGAGCGCAGAAAGGTCGGTCCTCAAGGACATAGAAATCCGCAGTCTGGAAAGGGGTCTTGCACTGAAAGCAGACAAAGCAGGCACGGTGGTACCGGCCGGTGAGACGGCCGTCGGCCGAGGACACGGACTTGCCCAAGATCATCTCACCGCAACCGCGACAAGGCCCCTTCGGGCGTGGGGACGGGCGAGGGGCCGGGGCCGGGGATGGGGCGGGTGCCGTCACAGAGCGGAGCATAGTGGGTCGCTCGGGCTGATGATCGTCTGCTTTTCGTGGCAGTTTCTCCGACACGAGCGATAAGCTCCCCTGAGAGATGGCTGGGTCAGTCGGCGAATCCGGGCTGAATAGGTGCTCCGTAATGCGAGGAGGCTCGAGATCAATCGGACTTTCCGTGGCAGGCTCGTCCAGCACGGGTTCCTTCGCGCGCGCGCCACCCTTGAGCTCTTCTACCACCGAGCCGAGGCGGCTGGGGTCCGAAGGTTGCCTCCGCGAGAGACTGGCGTCGGATGGTAGACTAGAGAAGGAAGTGCCGCTGCGAGTGTCAGATGGCGATGAATCCGACGACGTGATTGAGCTCTCGGCGGCATGATCCGGAACATCGAGCCCCAGAGCCCGGGCGAAGTTGGAAACTGAGATGTTGCTCTCGCTTGCGGAATCGGAATCTTTCCTTTGCTTGTTGCCTTCTTCTGGAGTACTTGCGGATTCAGCATCGGCCGGCTGCAGGTGTTCCGAAGTTACTGGGTTGAAAGCCTTGTACTCCACGCTGGACGGGGCGGCTGGCTCGTCTGGAAGCTCAAAATCAACGGGAGCCTCATTCGGACTCGGGGTAGGACTTTGGAAGAACAGCTCCGCGGACCCGCGGTTACTACTCAGTCTGTCAGAGCTACGATTTGTGTGCGACGATACTCGAAGCGACCCGGCCCCAACATGATCGATCTCAGCCTTGGCACTCGTTGGCCGGGCTGACACACCGAAATCAAATCCACTGTAGATTTCACCTCGTCCTTCCGGCTTCTCGGCAAGCTCGGCTCCCGAGAGTCGTGCTGGAAGTAGCAGATTCTGAGGTGCTGGGGGCGGCACCGGGGGTGCCTCTTCGTCAATGAATTGTAGGTGTTCGCGGGATACGCTGCCAAACGAGGGGCGCCGGCTGGACATGGAGGCCGATCGTTTGGAGGCCCGATGGTCGCTGTACCGCGTGCTAGCCACCGAGGTTCGATAGCTGCTTTTGCTATCAATTGATGCACCATATCTGTGGGAGGCGCCGGGGAGAGGAGGGCCGTCTTTAGGTAGTGGAGGAGGTGGTATTTCGTTATCGGCCGGCAGTTCAACGGGTGCGTTCTGACCATCTCGACTCAAGCTGCTGGCATGACGTGCTGGCTGGAGAGGAGCAACCCTTCCTGCTCCCATGGCGTCTGGACCGACGTTTGGACGTCTATCCGACATCGATCGGGGCAGAGGAAAGGAGGCAAATGCAGTTTCCATGTTGATTGAGTCTGGGGATTGTGGTTCTTCTGGCAGAGGTGAGGTCTGGCTACGTTGAAGCGGACGCAATGGCGAGCGTGGCCCGCCTGAAGTAGCGGTGGAGAGAGGAGAGGGGACGAGGAGGTCTTTGTTGTCTAGGGGACTGTGCGGGCGCAGGAACGGCCGATCTGCAAAGTGGTATCACTGATGAGAAAGCGGTGGTTTCGTCGTCAGGTCTGGAGGAACAACATACTGGCTACCGAAGGATCAATGCGTGGCGGAGGATTCATCCTCGCAGCTCTGGCAGCCCACGCATTGCCTGCTTTGGGTGGTGATCCAATGCTCGATTTCGAAGGCGGGCGAGGCGGTGATTGTGGGGGAACTACCATTTAAGAAGTTAAAAAGTGGTACATGACGCGGTAAGTAGGGGAGAGTGCTACCTGGATCTGTTTTGGCACACACATGGTCTCCCATGGCGGAGATCTCAACATCGATCCCGCAATTGGAGCATTTGATCTTGGGCAAAAAGCCCCTATCCATGCTGGGAGCCATGCTGGGCACGGTAATCTCACGGGGTCTATGATACCAGACGGCACACGCAACGTTCGCGAGTGGTTAGACCATTGGACTGACCAACGGAGAGACCGCTCTCAAACTGGAGAGAAATTGAGAGAAGTCGAATGAGAAACCCAAGGTGGTTTTTCACCCCCGGAGACTGATGGTGAATGGGTACGATAGAAGAGACGATCTGGAGAATGGGGGAGGGGGAATAAAGTCGCTGGGTTAGAGACGCATGGATACTGAGGAGGGAGCAGGAACACCAAAGGGAAGTAAGTCGGTCAGGAACCACTCATTGTCAACAAAAGAAGAGGAGAAGGGGGGGGGGGGGGATTGGGTTGGGTGGAAAAGGCCCATCCAAAATACTAATAGTCGAATTAGTTTTGAGCTGGTCGGTTTGTCCAGTCCTTTTTTTTCGTTAGACTATCTGGGATTTGGGGGAGCGTCTCTGGTCTGGGTCTGGTTTGGACGGTTTGGACGGTTTGATCCCGTCGCCGTCAGCCTAAGGAACCAACACTAGTCCGAGTTGGGATATTTAGGTGGATTAGGTTGGTTTGGGAGGTGGAATTGGAACATGGAACTAAGTTGATTGTCTTGTTTATTCTTTCTTATTCTTTATTGTCCGTGAACTTGGTGCTTTTGCCTTCCCCTGCAATCCTCGCAACGCACAAGACACAGAAAAAGGAAAGCATCTCCAAATGAAGCCTCGTGTGGGTTTTCATGGGATGAATTTCCTATCAAGATCCACGAACCCTGCCCCATCCAGTGGACGGTGATTGGCCCTCATATCCAACATTGCGTTCTGCATGACTCTCAGACTCTACTCCCGGGCTGTACAGTACACAGACTGTGCACAACAATCATAATTGCTAGCCATTATAGTGAGGCTGGTGGTTCACTCATGCTTCCATGGCCATTCTGGCTCGGTCTGGATCATTGCAACCATGCAATCCACCATACAACTATCTCGAACAGTCCTTACTGGACGTACGCACTGTGACGAGTCCCAGCATCAGGAGACTGACTATGTTTGGTAGACTATCTCCATCAGTGTTTGACGACTTATTTTTAAATATCTACTCCGTACTATAATCATTACCCCTGATTGTCCAACCTCCCTCCCCTCCAATCACGAAGACAAAGTGATTCCAGGGGAATTCTTGAGTTTTCTAGAGGCAAAACTGGTTCCGATCATAGTGAGCGATCAGTCCGTCATCTTCGCCCCCCCTGAACCGGTCATCCTCCACTGCCGATCGTGGCTCAGGGGTTATGCACACCCCATGGTCTGATGCAAAGGGTCCATTAGTTACACGGTTAGTTGTCGTCCTCTTCTGCTTCCTGGTCTCTATGTTTTGCAACAACTAGCCCCATTCCTTCCACCCACCCACCTACTTCACGACCCAAAAGCCTTGTGGTTTCATGATCATGGATCACGGGGAACGCTGCCTCTTTGATCCCGACTTGCAGCTTGTTCGTTTCAGTGCACGAGCCTCCCTCCTGTGACGCTGGGCTTGGTTTCCAAGTGATCTCATTGGGATCTATCCCCAGCATTAAAGTTCGTGCGATTGTCCATTCCCGATCCTAATGGGGTTTTCTACTCTCAGGACTGCATCCTTGCTTTCGACTGTCTGGCTCATTACAACCACACAACTACCCCCCGATGGATAAGATGGGTGAACCCCGCAAGGACAGGCAGATCCCATGCGCAAACCATAAATGTCATTAATTCCCGACCGTCGCGAATGCAAGGGGAGACCAGGTCTGGGGCAGTGGACCGGGAGCCGGGAGGTCACGATACCGAAAATGCTGAGTGTCAACCCTTGGTAGGCCGCCGCCGATCGTTGTGACAGACAATGCTTGTCGCGCGAGCGGGCAGAGGAGGTGGTCCATCAGGCGAGTCGGCACTAGTGCCTGGCTCAGACGGTCCTCCAGGTGCTGCTATCCCGTCTTGCGGCGCAGATCAACACTGCGCCAGGTTGATCCTAGGCTTGGAGGCCACAACAAGCGGTAACCACCCCGTCCCATGGTTCGTGTCGACGACGGCAGTGAATGCGGTGGTCGGCAATTGCACATCACGCTCAACTTTGAGTCTTCCAGGTTTATGGCAATTGATGCTGCTCATGAAGTCAGTCGACGGCGTGTCATCGTCAATGGCTGGAATGTGTGACCGTGAGGCGTACACAGCGTGCGGGTAGATGCTGACTGATTGACCATTAGAACTCACCTCTGGGGATGCTGGCACCCTGGACGTCTACTACGAGGATGCCTGCGCACAAGCGAAGGACCCGGGACCGGACTCCGGCGTGTGCCGTCTCATCCTATCTAGCGCCGAACCAGTCTACAAAAGGTCGCTATAGTGCGTAGAGGGTAGCATCTTTCGTATACAGACTTCGACTAAACAAAAAGCCTCAATTGGGGGCCAACGGCTGTGCCGTGTCTGGCTATCGACGGAAGAACAAAAGTGAGATCACATCGTTGTGCGGTCAAAGGAACCCTGCTTGCAACTACTGCAGCCCGGTTCCTCCAGCCGAGAGGTCAGCACCCGGCTTGAGATGGTGGATGGTTAATTTATTGGTGGAGGATGCTGAGAGAAAAGCCGCCTCCCCTGCCCTCAGCTGGAGGCAACGATTGGCGGCCTAAGGCACTACAGGCTGTGAGCCGGTGGTGCCTGAAAGTCCGCAGCGGGGAATGGTCACCTGACATAGTTCCCCCCCCCCACCCCCCCTAAACCATCCCTTGTCCGTCCAGCACCAGATGACTAGCACAAACCCTACATGAACTAATCTAGAGGGCAGTCGGGGGTACGTACGACTGATGTCGTGTCCCAACTCCCAAGACCTCGCAGGCAGGCAGCATAATTCCAAGTGCGCGGTGCCGGGTGCTAAGCGAGGCGATCAGGCAATAAGAGAGGAGCAGAGCACTCCGCAGCCTCCGCAAACAGCATTACCGATGCATAAATTCAGGGGCCGAGTTGGCAACCATGGAACAACTTCTGCCGAGCTGGCTGTTGCTCACCGCAACATTGCGTCTTCCCAAAAGACTGGCTTGCAGCAGCAGCATGGCTTGGTACTGGTGCAGGATGAAGACTGCGTAATGCTGATTCCCCAGGAACTTGGTTTCTTACTGAGTATGTCGATGAACTGTCGGCGAAGCGGAGCCCCGCGGGTACCTGCCATCCCATGGTCCACTATGCCTGCTGCTGGGAGGTGATGTCCCCTCCGTGGAAATGGGTACGAGTCCAGCGGTCTCAGGGGTAGCATGCCGGACTAATTGAAATTTATGGTTGAGGAGCACGTGCGGGCAGATTAGCATGGGCAAATTGACCACGATCTACTTACTATGTATATGCAGTACACAGTCAATCAAGCAGTATACCTAAGTCATTACTACTCCAAAAGTGTCTGCATAACGCACGATTCATGACTCTGGCTATCCACTGGCTATGCAAATCATCCAGTAAAGATCCACAACATTAAAAGAATCGGCGCAACAGCTGTCTCGCAGGGAGGTTGGTCTCCGCGGGGCTCACCGCAACCTCTGGGAGGAAATTCTCCTGTTGCAGGCTGCCAACACATCTAGAATAAGTACCTCCGGAGAAATTCAATTAAGCATACTCGCCTGAATTGGTCCGGTAGATACTGGTAGTTCGAAGTTGGGACAACTAGCGCGAGCAGTAGTGGGTAGTGGGTAGTGGGTAGTGGGTAAGTTATGAGGGTCGCTTCCCCGAACTTGTTGAGAGACGGAGCTGGACGGGCGGACGAGGGCGGACGATTGCGGACTCGCCCAGCGGGAGCCGAGCTGCTCCGTCCGTAAGTTACCTGGTTTGTCTGTCTTATAAGAAGGAACCCAGAGCAACTCCCCTCCAAAAGTTTCCCCTTCCCTTTTCTTTTCCACCCACCGTCAAACTTCCATATCTTCGTTTCGTAAACCAACTTCTCCCAAGTTCAACCTTTCTTCGATCACACTCTGCCCGAGGCGTGATCTCATACCACCGTCAAAATTTTCTCCACACTTCTTAACTCGTGAGTGCCCGCGCCCCCCACCCCCGGATTGCTGTCAACGGGCACCGGGCACCTGGCACCTGGCACTGCAGCAGCATCGTGTTGCCCGGAACAGCAATTGGTCCTTCCCTTGGAGCAATTCGCGTCCACAATCACTTTTCCAAATTCAGGTTCAGAGCTAACAGTTCTCTTTCTAGACGGCACCACCCGTTCAACGGCCGGCGCTCATCCAACCGTGGTGGAGCATCGGACTGCGCATATCACATTCAATAAACGCTTAATTTGCCATCCTTAACCACTCTCTATTCCGAAACGCTTCCGATCCTCTGTCAATACAATGGCTCCCCACGCTAGTTCGGATGTTGTTGCCAATGGCGCCGTGAACGGGTCTGCGCGTACCGCTCCTTTGTTTACCGTCAACTCGCCCAATGTCGTGTACACCGATTCCGAGATCAAAAGTCAGTATGTGTACCACACCACCGAGGTCACCCGCTCGGCCGACAACAAGCTGGTAGCCACTCCCAAGGCTACCAACTACCACTTCAAGGTCGACCGCAAGGTGGGCAAAGTCGGTGTGATGATGGTCGGTTGGGGTGGAAACAACGGCTCCACCGTGACTGCCGGTCTCATTGCCAACCGCCGCGGCCTCAGCTGGGAGACCCGCGAGGGCATGCGTGCCTCCAACTACTATGGGTCTGTGGTGATGGGATCGACCATCAAGCTGGGCACCGACGCCAAGACGGGCGAGGAGATCAACATCCCTTTCCACGACATGCTGCCCATGGTGCACCCCAATGACCTGGTCGTTGGTGGTTGGGACATCAGCAGCATGAACCTGGCGGACGCGATGGACCGGGCCCAAGTTCTTGAGCCTGGGCTCAAGCAGCTGGTGCGCAAGGAGATGGCCGAGATGAAGCCCCTGCCCAGTATCTACTACCCGGACTTCATTGCTGCCAACCAGGAAGACCGGGCGGACAACGTGCTGAAGGGATCCAAGGCCTGCTGGGCTCACGTGGAGCAGATCCAGAAGGACATGCGTGAGTTCAAGGCCCAGAACGGTCTCGACAAGGTCGTGGTCATGTGGACTGCCAACACTGAGCGGTATGCCGACATTGTGCCGGGCGTCAATGACACCGCCGACAACCTGCTGGCGGCCATCAAGGATGGACACCTCGAGGTCTCTCCTTCGACTGTCTTTGCTGTTGCTTGTATCCTCGACAATATTCCCTTCATCAACGGCTCTCCCCAGAACACCTTCGTTCCCGGAGCTCTTCAGCTGGCGGAGAAGTACGGAGCGTTCATTGGTGGCGACGACTTCAAGTCTGGCCAGACCAAGATGAAGAGTGCCCTTGTCGACTTCCTGATCAACGCGGGTATCAAGCTCACCTCGATTGCCAGCTACAACCACCTGGGCAACAACGACGGCAAGAACCTGAGCTCGCAGAAGCAGTTCCGCTCCAAGGAGATCTCTAAGTCGAACGTGGTGGACGACATGGTCGCTGCCAACAAGATCCTGTATGCGGAGGACGAGCACCCTGACCACACCGTTGTGATCAAGTACATGCCGGCTGTTGGCGACAACAAGCGTGCGCTGGACGAGTACTACGCGGAGATCTTCATGGGAGGCCACCAGACGATCAGTCTGTTCAACATCTGCGAGGACTCGCTGTTGGCGTCTCCTCTGATCATCGATCTGGTGTTGGTGGCGGAGATGATGACCCGCATCAGCTGGAAGGCGGATGAGGCTGAGGAGTACCGTGGGTTCCACAGCGTGCTCAGCGTGCTGAGCTACATGCTCAAGGCTCCTTTGACGCCCCCTGGCACTCCGGTGGTCAACTCGCTGGCCAAGCAGCGCAACGCCTTGACCAACATCTTCCGGGCGTGTGTTGGCCTGCAGCCTGAGTCTGAGATGACTCTTGAGCACAAGCTTTTGTAGGGGTAGTATTTTTACTTGCCACTACCATCCATAGCTCATCACTTAAGCCAACTTTAGTCACTCATTAATACATTGATATGCGTTGCTTCAAACCAACTTGGATCGCTGATTGATAGCTTGACATGCGTTGTCTTCTCCATAAACGTCAGCCTAATTCACCCCCTCCTGCCTCTCGCCCACATCCGTATACGCATTCAGCGCCAGCTGCCCCCCCAGATGAGCATACAGCACATTGCCCGTAATCTTCCCCTTGCGAATCAAATCCACCATCCCGGCGAAACTCTTCCCTTCGTAGACCGGATCGGTGATAAACGCCTCCATGCGGGCCGCATACTCAATGGCCTCCCAGGTCTGCCGGTCAGGCACGCCATACAGCCCGGCATGATAATCCTCGACCAGAACCACATCCTCCTCGGCGATATCCTCCTCGGTCAACCCGATCTGCGTCGCAGTCACCCTCGCAATGCGTAACACCTGGGCGCGCGTCTCCTCCGGCTTCGCACTCGCATCAATGCCGACGACCTTCCTCTTTTTCGGGCCTCCTTCCCCCTCGGGATCCAACTTCTCGAGCAACTTAAACCCGGCAATCATCCCCCCCAACGTGCCCCCCGTCACCGCACAAACCACCACGGTGTCGAACCTCTCCCCCGCCGCCAGCACCGTTTCCTCTTGGTGCTTCACCTCCCACGCCCACCGCGCAAACCCCACCCCGCCCAGCGGATGATCCGACCCCCCCGCCGGAATATAGTAGGGCACCTCCCCGCTGCCCCGACACTCCTCCTCCAGCGCGCGCAGCGTCTCCTTCTCCCCGATCCCGAACTCCGTGGGGAGGTGGATCCGCACGTCCGCCCCCATCAGCCGCGACAGCTGCAGGTTGCCCACCTTGTCGTACACGCGGCTGTGCGCCGCGTAGTCGGGCACCCAGTTCTCTTGGATCAGCCGCGCTTTCAGCCCCAGGTGCGCGGCGCACGCCGCCACTTGCCGCGTGTGGTTGGATTGCAGGCCGCCGATCGAGATGAGGGTGGTTGCTTTGCGCCATTCCCCGGAGGTGGTGGTGGTGGTGGTGGTGGTGGTGGTGGAAGGGGAGGGGGTTTGGTTGGTTTGTTGGGCAGGGGGCAGCACCGCGGGCGCGAGGATGTACTCCAGTTTCCGGGTCTTGTTGCCCCCGTAGGCCAGGTGCGAGGAGAGGTCGTCGCGTTTGGCGTAGATGTGGACGGGGTTGGTGGGCGTGGTTAGGTCGGCGGTTATGCGGGGGAGCGGGTGGATCGGGGAGGGCCCGAGGGTTAGCGCGAGGCGGGGGATCGAGGAGAAGGGCGCTGGGAGGGGGATGGGGTCGGTGGTCTTGGGGGGAGGCATTTTGGGTTCGGTTCTTGGGGGTCACGGGTGTGGAGGTGAGAGGGTGTGGTGTGTCGATTGGTGGGTGGGTTTGGGACTGAGTGTGTTGGTTTTGGTGTTTGGGTATGTGTTGTGTGTGTGTTCGTGCTGGTGCTGGTGCTGGTTATATAGCTGGTTGGATGCTGGGAGGTAGTTCTCTGGGGACTGGACTCCGTCATCGGAGATACAATACTATTGCGTTGTCGACAGTTATCTGTGTACTCGAACTCAACCCCTCTTCTTCCCCTCAGTTGCTGCCGTGGGCGGGTACTGTCGGATACGGCCTATGCAGGGGGCCATCGGAAGTTGGCCGACTTTCGTCTTGATAGAGGGGTTTGTTATCTGGGTGTGGGGGGATAGGAGATAATGGGTGCGTTTGGAGATAGGGGTGGGGATTTGTGGTAGATGTATGATATCTGGGATTAAGTACGTTGTTCTTTGGTCGGGAAGATTATAACGTATGTTCTTTGCTTGGACGGTGGTGTGTTCTTCTATACTTGGGAGCATGGTCTTATGTCTCTGGCGGGGTACAGACTGATCTTCATTTTGCTGCTTGTCTACCAGGTCCTCATGAGGACCTTGCGGAACAGCTTAACATATATACAGCACAGCCGGAAGTAGAGCAGTCGGCGCATGGGTGGATTCGGTAATTCATATGGCATTCAATATTCAGCTTCAATTTCAGTCATAACTTTTCATCTACGACATATCAACCACACAGCGAACGCAGTCGCCCTGCTTCATCTGCTCAAACGCGGTGTTGATGTCCGCCAACTTCTCCCGGTGCGTGATGAACTCGTCCACCTTCAGCTGGCCGTTCAGGTAGTCGTCAACCAGGCCAGGCAGCTGCGTGCGGCCCTTGATCCCACCGAAGGCACATCCCTTCCACACACGGCCGGTAACCAGCTGGAATGCTGCACGAGGTTAGCACATCGCCCTCGATACACCGACAGAGAAACTTACGGCGAGTGGAGATCTCCTGCCCGGCAGCGGCAACACCAATCACAATGCTCTGGCCCCATCCCTTGTGGCACGCCTCCAGGGCCGCGCGCATCACCCCGACATTACCCGTGCAGTCGAAGGTGTAGTCGCAGCCGCCGTCGGTCATCTCGATCAGCTGCTCCTGGATCGTCTTGCCGCTGAGCTTGGTGGGGTTGACGAAGTCGGTGGCGCCGAACTTGCGGGCCCACGCCTCCTTACCGTCGTTGACGTCCACGACGATGATCTTGCCGGCCTTGTTCTTGACCGCGCCCTGGATCACCGACAGCCCGACGCAGCCCGCGCCGAACACGGCGATGTTGGAGCCCTCCTCGACCTTGGCGGTCTCGACGGCGGCGCCGTATCCGGTGGTGATACCGCAGCCCAGCAGGCACGAGCGGTCGGTGGGGATCTTGGGCGTCACGGCCACCACCGAGATGTCGGCCACCACGGTGTACTGCGAGAAGGTCGAGGTGCCCATGAAGTGCAGGAGGTCCTTGCCGCGCGCCTTGAAGCGCGAGGTGCCGTCGGGCATGACACCCTTGCCCTGGGTGGCGCGGATCTTGCCGCAGAGGTTGGTCTTGCCGGACTTGCAGAACTTGCACTCCCGGCACTCGGGGGTGCTGACCCGGTGGTTAAATCGAGGTCAAATTGATGAGAGGCAGATATACTCACTAGAGAGCAATGACATAGTCGCCGGGCTTCACGGAGGTGACGCCCTCGCCGACGGACTCGACGATACCGGCACCCTCGTGACCCAGGACGACGGGGAAAGCACCCTCCGGGTCCTTTCCGGAGAGAGTGTAGGCATCTGACGGGGGTCAGTTGGACAAAGCAAATCCACGCAGTAGATATATTACGGACCTGTGTGGCAGACACCGGTGTGGTGGATCTGGATGCGAACCTCGTGAGCCCTGGGAGGCGCGACCTCAATGTCCTCGATGGAGAGAGGCTCTCCGGCGCCCCAGGCGACAGCAGCCTAGATTTTTGAGATCAAATCAATTGGATTGTGCTATTTGGGTCCGTTAGACGAAGCTGCCCACCTTGCAGGTGATGGTCTAGAGAAGACAAGTTAGCGAGAGAACGCGGGTGACACCAAGCTATGGAGGGGTGGGTAGCTCACCTTTCCTACGGTGTCAGCCATTGTGATGACGATGGGTATCAGGTCAAAGATGGTAGCTTAGACGGACCCAAGGGAAGGCAGGTGTGGGGGGGGGGGGGGGAGGATATAAGAAAGAAAAGAGAGATGATGGAAGATGAAAAGAAAGCGGTGGAAAGTAAAGTGGTCCGGGCGGGAATAAATTGCTCGAACCGGACAGACAGCAGGGAGAAGTGGGAGAAGTGGAGTTGGAGTTTTGCCGATGAGGGGGAGGGGAGGGGATGAGAAGAGGAGGAGAGAAGAGAAGAGGAGAAGGCGTGAGGGGCACGGTATTTACTATACGTACAATTTACTCAATTACCTGCAAAACACTCAAGGCTATAGCTAGGCTATAGCTAGGCTATGGCTTCGGAGGAGCATCCGAGGCGGAGGATAAGAGGAGCAGTGAAGCCGATAGTGAGTGCAACTCAACATGCATAGCCACGGAATGCCCCTCATTCTCTCCGCATCATCGCATCATCGCATCCTTCAATCGTACTTTTCAAGGTTCATAGCAGATGCAGTATGGGATTAGTCATGCTGCAAACTATGCAAACACGCCAAAATGTACCCAGTAAGCTCCGTCCCCACTCCGTCCAGTCCGTCCCCACCACCTCTTATCATTTGAGACTTTTGAGACTTTTGAGTCATCTTAGTGTGGATTCACAGAAAGGGCAATATTTTCCGGCCGCTTGGCACCGTGCCCGATTCCTTCGTCGCCACCAATACTAGGGGGTACCTATCGCCCTTATCGATTATCGTCGTCCAGAGAGATACATTTATCGGCGAAGTCTCGGCCTATCTCCAAAAGACATCCAATTGAGACATTTTCCTTTCGTAGTGCGAAAGATTGCTCTCGAGTACTACTTTATCTATGTACGGGATGGGTCGCTCTCGTCGACCCGATGTCGGCTGCTCCACCGCTTCCTGATTTGGGGGCAGCAAGGCAGGTTGGTCGTCGTGGTGAGTTTGCGTGGTAGGTTAGGGGTCGATGGCAGATACGAGCTTGTACTCATGATCCGGACATACTGAAAGTCTGTTCGGGGTTTCATTTTGCTGACGACAATGTACCAAAGCAAGCATTTGATTGTATACTTTCTCGACACCTTAGGAACAATGTCTGGGACCTGCGCAGCAACCGAATGATTGAGGAATGACGGGACGGCAGACGAGGGGACCTACGAATTGACCGGAAAGAGCTTCATGAGTTGAGCCTACGTGTACAATGCCTGCTCCATCGATATGAGACTTATTTTGGTAGGATGACTAAGGTGATCTGGTGTGCAGCCTCGACAAGATCCAATTCACGAGGCTTTTATCCTCCTACCATCGTGTGCTGCATGGCTCATTCGATCCGAGTTGGTGCGCACTCAAGCATGAGCTCAGACTACACTGTACGCCGGCTCGTACCACGCATCTAAAGCACTGATCGTACCAACAGCATTCCCAGAACATCATATATCTTCCGAAACCAGGAGCTCGTCGTTGAATTCTAAAGATTTTATACACAGTTCGCCAAACCGAATGCAAGAACTACCCAGCAAGACAAGATCGTACAAAGCACCAGTTTACCGACCCGGCATCTGGCCCTGCTGCATCATGGCCGCGTTCTGCTCCTGGAACCGCTCGTTCAACCGGGCCGAACCCTTCATGTACTTGTCAACACAGCGCATCACGCAGCTCTCCTCACGGTTGATCAGGGACTTGGTGGTGAAGTCGTTGACGCAGTCGTCGAAGCACTTCTGCACGAGCTTGGAGTACATCTGGAAGGACCGGCAGGGTCAGTAACTGGGTGGAAAGCGGTAGCTAGGGATAAGTTTATCGTAGGCGGTGGTAGAGCTTGGCACGGTCACAGGGCAAACTGCGAGGGGAATCGAATCGGAAACAGCCTTGGGATAAGATAGGTACGTACAGTCATAAACTCCTTCAGCTGCTTTCTCTCCATGCGGGCAGCGAGCTCGCGCTGTTCCGAGGCATTGAGTCTAGGCTGGTCAGCAGATGATCTTGTGGGAATAATATTTTCGAAGTCGCAGATGCATGTCTTGACACGTACCCTTCCATGGTGATATTAAGTTGGGGTGAATGGTAGAAGTGTTCAGGAAATCAGGGAATGCACACAGCAAGCAACTTTGATAGTCCTCGATGACGACCAGCTCCGGAGCTTCACAGCGGACCGCAGGCTCTGCGGCGATCACGTGTCATCACTTGAGCGTGAATCACGTGAAGTCGGCTGTCTCCTACCCGTCTCATCACGTGAAGCAACCATGTCTGACTCAGCTGAAATCCGGAACCTCTCGGTTCCGTCGGTTGCTCCATCGAGCAGGACCTGAGGCGACCGTGGATGAGACGCTACGCCGTACAAGACGAGACAACCGTCAGCCCTTTGCGGCACAGTTTAAAAAAAGCACACGCCCAGCTGGGGGAGTCCTGGACCCCGACCTACTGTCTGGCTGGCCCCAAGAACCATGGTTGGCACTATCACCACCCTGGGATCTGGACGACGGTCGATGCTCGATCATTAGGGAATGAAAGGGAATAAGGGAAATATCCTCTTCCCCTGCCCCGTACGAAACTCTACTAGGTACCGCCTCAGTCCACCCAATCCTTTTCTCCCCTCCCTCCCCCAGGTCTACAATACAATCCGTGCGTCTCTTTCTCAATTCCAGGATCGGCAGCGGCATGACCGGACAATAAAGAGGGGATGAGAAGAAGATCTTATTGTTTTCCACCAACACTTGCGATCCCGCTGAATAATCCGTCCGCCTAGGTCCAGTGTCGGGCCGTTTGGGCTGACAGCCACCTAACCTTTGGGGTGTATAGTACGGAGTATACAGTACAGAGTAAGCCAGTTGCTGATCGGGTGAACCGCGGTAGAGTTCGTCATGGAGTGGTCCTTTACTGTTTCTGTGGGAGGGGCAAGAAAGGGAAACTGAAGGGGACGGAGCAGTGACGGAGCCATTCAACTACCGAATGTATTGACTACGTACTACTACTACTACCAAGGGTTGCATCTGCTGACAGGCAGACCGACAGGCACCACGAT
Organism: Aspergillus brunneoviolaceus CBS 621.78; assembly: GCF_003184695.1. Classification (NCBI taxonomy): domain Eukaryota; kingdom Fungi; phylum Ascomycota; class Eurotiomycetes; order Eurotiales; family Aspergillaceae; genus Aspergillus; species Aspergillus brunneoviolaceus. The sequence continues at coordinate 16,061 of NW_020290812.1, forward strand.
CCTGGCCCATTCATATTTTTAGGACACGCCCTGGAGGCCTAGAAGACAGAAAGTAGGAGACGGAGAGAACAAGAATGGGGCTTTTCCCTTTTTCCCCCTTCTTTTCTCTTGCGTTCTTGCGTGGCTCTTACCGAGAAATGTATCAACCTGGCCCAGACCGTTTCACAACGAACGAACAGTTGGTCATCTTCATTCTTGCTTCGCGTGGAGTCAACTGCGAACTGCATCAGTCATCCACCGAGTCTGGTGTTTTTCTTCACCACGTAGGACTAGACCAGACTAGACTGGATGGGGTCCCTTTTTGGTGGGCTTGACTAGACTGCTTACCTAGTAGACTAGCAGTTTAGATGGATTGAGTGTCTCACTCTGTTGGGCCTCCTGTTAGTGGCTCGATCTGCAGTAGTTAGCAGCAGATTAATCCAACCGTCGTAACGGAATGATTGAAGAACCGCCTAACTTGGTAGACTGACTAGACCCAGGGCCAGAACCGTCGGATCATGGGTCTGAAGGAAAGGGTAAAAGGGTAGACGGGAGAAAAAAAGGGAAAGGGAAAGCCCAGGGACCCCCCCTGTGCTTCTGTCGTTTCGTGCCAGAAACCCTGGATCCCTGGAACTGGTTCGAGGAGACATCCATTCGAAGTGGGTTCGAATGATAATCATCGACATCTTTTCGATGCACCGCTCCGGAAGATTAATAAGATGGAGAATTATTGACATTTAATCGTTTTCCTTCCTCCCTCGTTTTTGATAATTGATAGTCTTAAGTCTACGGTACAGTGCTATGTACAGTACTTAGACCAAGTAACTCACTAACTAATCTATACTCAATTGCATACACACACACGCACTCTCTCTTCCAATTTACATACCTCACATCCGATAGGCGATCAATCCTAAAGAGAGGGGCGGGCATTATTGTTCCCCATCCTTTACCTTTTGACTTACTCTCCTTCTGTCAAAATTGTCAATTCTCTTTTGCTCTCTCTTCCTCCGGTCCCGCCCTCCAAATTATTATTATTCCCCATTAATTGACTGACGTCCATCAATCATCAACCAACAATCAATCATTCATTCATTCTCCAATTTCCTCATTCCCCCCCCCATCCATCACCATCATCAATCCAGTCCAGTACCAGACTCGTGTCCGTCTTTGGTCTTTGACGATCTCTTCTGGTCCAGTCTCCTTCCTCCGTTTGCCCCCCTTTTGCCGATGATGGTCATTGGCTCTTCATCCCCGGATCGACCAGCACGCACACCCTGTCGGAGGGTCCAAAAGTCAGCCCTCTCTCTGTCAGTCCACTCTTGAAGTGGATTGTGTGTGCGTGGTCTGCTAGTGATTGGGAACGAGTGAGAGTGTGGGTGTGTGCAAAACTGACGACGACGACGACAACGTCGAGTGTGATAATCTTCCCTCTTTTTATCACCTACAGTACAGTACCTCTCTCTACCTACCTCCTTTCTCTTTACCTCTAAAAAAAAAGAAAGAAAAACACCAAAAAAAAGCCCACCTCCAACAACAACCACTCTCCCAAAATTCAACACCTGACAGGGTTGTGCAGCTTTTCGTCCCCGTGTCTATCGAGAAATCGATTGATTCGCTTTTGTGGCTTCCCTCTCTTACTTCATTACCACTTACCACTTAACTAACTTACTCTACCTAACTGTGACGCTCTGGCTCGCTCCCCTTTCATCCCGCCCGCCCATCTATCATCCCTGCCTGTTCGTCTCCCTTTCTTCCTCTTCTTCTTCCTCTTCCTCCTCCTCCTGATTTCTTTTCTCTCCCCCTTCTATCCACCCCTCTCACATTCTCCCTCCCCCGTTTCTCTCTCTTTCTCGTTTCCCTTCCCCTCGGCCGCCCTACACCGTTCGAGACGTACCTGGGCCCATTTCCCCGGGTTTCCCCTCCCATTGTACGCTGTTCCCCCCGACGGCGCGGCACCTAATCCGCTGCCTGACTAGCCCTCGTGCTATTTTGGGAGCAACGCTTCCCAGCCCCGGAATTTCTTGCGCCAACGCGAGGGCGGTGACAGCAGCCTCGGTTTTTTTTCTTTTTTGCTAGCTGGGTCTGGTCTGGTCTGGTCTGGTCGTGTCGCTACTTTCTCTATTTCAATACCGCCAGTGTCGCATCTCGCCCCTCTTCCCCCCCTTTCTCCCAACCCTCGTCTTCGTCGCGCATTTCCTCCTCACCATGGTCACGGGCAAATCGCACGCGGGCGTGGAGCCGCTGCACCCACTTCCGCCCCCGACTGCCCAGCCAGACGTCATCGCAACCTCGCCGCCTTCGAAACGGGATCTGGCTTCCTGGTGGAGGCAGTTCAAAAGGAACACTCGCAAGGAGGAACCGAAAGGTATGTTTGCGTGGAGGAACACATCTGAGGCTGAGGCCTGGGAGGCTGCAGTGCAAGGGTGGTGCCAGATGCGATGCGGTCATCTGCTGTTGATCTGCGTCACTGCTGGGAGACACCATGACTCGCATCCGGTCCAGGCCCGGTCTGCTCCCCTTAGCATCGGACAGAGTCCGACTCCCTGTTTCCATTACTCTAGCCGAGAGTCTTTTTTTTTGCGGGTCATGCGCTGATCATGAATCTATAGAGAAACCGCAGGGTATCTTCGGCGTCCCGCTCAACGTCAGCATCAAGTACGCCAATGTCGCCATTTCGCTGACCAACGATAACGGAGAGAGCTTCATCTACGGCTATGTGCCTATCGTGGTGGCCAAGTGTGGAGTGTTCTTGAAGGAGAAAGGTATGCCGGTCTTGCTCTTCGCTGATTCTGACCAGGACTGATCCAGGGGTCTAGCGACCGACGTTGAGGGTATCTTTCGTCTCAGCGGGTCTGCCAAACGCATCAAGGACCTTCAAGAGGTGTTCGACTCCCCCGAGCGATATGGCAAAGGCCTCGACTGGACGGGATACACAGTGCACGACGCAGCCAACGTGCTGCGACGCTACCTGAACCAACTACCAGAGCCGATCGTCCCCTTGGACTTTTACGAACGTTTCCGCGAGCCGCTCCGCACCTACCAAAGACAAGTTCAAGAACAAATGCAGAACAATGCCCCTCCCAACGAGTCGGAGGCCTTTGATCATGCGAAGGCCGTTGCTGCGTACCAACAGCTGATCCGCGAGTTGCCCCCTCTGAACAAGCAATTGCTCCTCTACATTCTGGATCTTCTCGCGGTTTTCGCATCGAAATCGGACCAGAACCGCATGACCTCCGCCAACCTGTCCGCTATTTTCCAGCCCGGGCTGCTGTCGCATCCGCAACACGACATGTCGCCGGACGAATACAAGCTGAGCCAGGATGTGCTGATCTTTTTGATTGAGAATCAGGACCATTTCTTGTTCGGAATGAACGGGACGGCTGCTGATGAACAAACACTCAAGGAGGTCGAAGGAGGTGTGACGCGCCGGCCCACTACTCATTCCACCAACATCCGACGCTCCGTCTCGAGTGCTAGTGGCGGCGGGGAGAGCTTCCGCAAGTACGAAAGCCTTCGCAGGAATGTGTCTGTCTCGTCGCGGAATTCGCGCAACTCGAACAACGCCAGCCCGGCGACGCCACCCTCGATGAGTGGAGCGGGTGTGCATCGCAGCAACACCTTGCCCTCCAAGATGTCCCCAGCCATTCCTCCCCATCGCTATGGACGGGTTGTTGAGTCGACCGGGTTGAACTCGTCGAATCGCACCTCCGCGCAACATTCCCGATCGTCCAGCCGTGCGCCACCCACAGTTGAGGAGGAGGACAAAACCCCGTCCAGCACCTCCAGTACTACCATCCAATCACCTAACGTTACCACCGTTAATAACACCCAGCCCTCTCCTGTCCCTCCACCCAGCGAAGCGCAGCCTGCGTCTAGGCCGCCCATCCCTGCGCAGCTCATGCCAGGCCGGCCTCCCGTGCAATCGACCCCTGCGCCAGCAGTACCCGAGCAAGCAGTTCCCCCACGACTGTGCAACCCTCAACCAGCGGTTAGCCCACAGCCCAGCAACCCCCAATCTCCACCTGCAACGACAGGCACTGGGGTGGGGGTTGTCTATGTTCACTCGTCGACCCATGGACCGATACCCAGGGCGAACGTTGAAAATGGGTCAACTCCAACCGAGAAGCCCGTGCCACTAAAACCAGTCACAGAGCGACCGGTACTGCATGAAGGCCTGCCTCCCGCTGCGCGAACGGTATCTCCCCCACCCGCTGTGGTGACTCCGACGCGGGAGCGCAAGCTGTCGAGTTTCTTCTCCAAATCACCACCGCCGAGCGGAGAAGGCCGGGAACCCCGACAGCCGAATCGGTTGAAGAAGAAACGAATTCCCGGCAGCGCGAGCGAGAGTGCGCAGAGCTCTTCTCATTCGCTGCAAGCCGCGACATCCGAGCCTGGGTTGGCCGCGATTCTGCATGGGCCTCGGTCGACGGATGCTGGCAATGAGGTGGGCGGTGCAACTCCTCGTCCTCCCCAAACCACTAGTTCCGATGAACTGAGCCCACCGCGAGAAGGTCGGCCCGAAAAGCAGGCTTCGCAGACTGAGGGCGGCCAGATGGGCGACACCTCGCTCCGACCCTACGGATCTCGCACCCCGTCGATGAACTCCCGGTCGTCGTTCACGGACTACTCGGATGTAGATGCGGCGGAAGAGTCGTCGCGCGCAGAACGCAAGGAACACCGCCGCAGCTGGCGATTCCCACGGTCGTCCAAGCGCAGCAATGAGCAAATTGGCCTGGGCTTGGGTTCGCCCCCGCTCATGGCGTCGACTCCGGGCGCAGACCGGAGTACCAGCTCGATCGGCAGCTGGCACCATGCCAGCAGGAGCTCCCCGTCAGACCTGCAGCAGTTTGCCAACGACCCGAGCTACCAACCATTAAGTCTCGACGCCGAAGTCAGCAACCCCGGGGGCTCGCGAGAAGCGTCGTTGGCGTCGGAGCCGGAAAAGCGTAGTCTGTTTGGGAAATTCAAAGCCAAGGTTGCTCAAGTGCGAGATGGCGTCAAGGAATCCACGGAGCGCGATCGCACGCGCAGTCCTGTGAACGACGTGGATTCGATTATCTCAACGCAACCGCTCTCACCTTCAGCTACAGATGTGCGACACCGACCGGCACCGATCGATTCGACTAGCCAGCCCAAGGATGCGACCGTCGGTTCTCCGGTGTCACCTCTGCCTGGCTCTGGACTCCCGCCACCGATTCCCGAAGAGCCTCACATGCCTGAGAGCCCAGTTATGACGTCTGCTGTCCCTGCACCTGCTGCTGAGGCTTCCGTGGTCCCGGCCGCTTCCGATGCCCCAGCTGCTGTTCCTACGGAGACCAGTTCCACTGAGCCTAGCACTGAGCCGAACACTGAGCCCAGCACCGAACCTGGCACTGAGCCAAGTACGGAGCCTAGTGCTGAGCCTAGCCTTGCGCCTGGCACTGACTCTGTCCCTGAGCCGGGCGCTGAACCTCTGGAGACTAAAGTGGCCGGTTTTGAGCCTACTGTACCAATAATACCCACGGATCACCCCACAGACTCCGCTGAGGCTGTAGCGGCAACGCCTCCTTCCGAGCCATTGCAGACGGTTCACGAAGAGAAGGCTGAGTCCGGACCGGGGCCTAGTGTACCGTCATAGAATTTCTATGTACTTTTTCCTTTGTTATGTTCCGGATTTTGGATGACGAGAACTGTCCTAGATGAGACAGGCGAAGTTATGTATGAGGATGTGCAGGGAGGAATGTGTTGCCATACTTTGGCTGCAGCTGCGCCTGATGCTTTATGGGTTACGACTGATGTATGTATTGATTAGTTCGGGAAAGGGTAGCGCTGAATAAAAACGATGTAGACGTACAGAATCTCGCTGTGTGATAAGTAGATGAGTAACGAGTAGAAGAGTAAAAGAGTTGTGTCAGTGTAGGTTGTATTTACCTGGTTTGTGGTCAATGTGCGCGCGCGATGCAGTGGTTAGACTAACTAGTTTGTACTGTTTGTACTGTACTGTTTTACTGTACCCCCGAGGTGTTGACACCTGAGGCACCCGGCCCCGTTTTTCGATTCTTTCCGCTTCCGCCTTCTCCGGGGGTTCCCCTTCTCTCCTTCTCCCAGCTTCTTCTTCCCCGAGCTGCCTCCACCTCATCTTGACAGCTTTGTTTCTTGTCAATTTCTGGCGCACAAGATGGTCTCCTCTCCTCCCTCACCCACAACGACCGGAGCAATGTCCGCTATCCACGGCAACAACAACAACAGCAGCAATAGCAGCAGCAGCAACAGCGGCGGCGGCCCCCCGCCGATCCTCAAGTCCTCACCCCCCGTTCGCATCCTCCCCTCGCAGCTCGCGCGCATTTATTCCTTCGCCCACCCCGCGGCCGTTCTCTTGGGATTCGCCGTCCGCTTCCCCCAACTCGTCAACGATCCCGTGTCGGAGATGTTAAACGCGCTTCCGTTCCTGGCCGCCAGTCAGGTCGTGTTTGCGATCATCTGTCTCCCACCGGCGGGCGGGTCGCTTGACAACACCCTGGGCAACAGCTCCTCCGGTGCGACCCCTTCCGGAACAAGCTCCAGCTCGAGCAACATCATTCTCCGTCCGGGACGGCCTGCGCGTCGCAAGGGCGGTGGTGGTGGAAGCGGCGGCGCGGGCGCGGGCGTAGGGGGTGGGGTGCTGGGTGGATTGGGAGGGAAGGTTATTGTAAGTGCTTTTTCTTGCAAGATTATTGTGACACGTGCAAGTGTAGCAGAATCTATGCTACGCTTACTGCTACGATGTACTAGATAAGACCATGCTAATGTGCGACCTCGTCCAGCCTTCACTCCTCGCCCTCATCCTGACGGCCCTCCTGGCCACCCCGGTTCTGGCCATCCTCCTCGTTCTCTTCGGCGCCCCGTTCACCACGCATCATGCCCAGACGGCGCTCTGTGCGGCGCATATGGCTCTCCTGGCGGCCGTGCCCTTGGTTTACGTGCATGGGGTTGATGGGGCGGTCTGGAGGGAGGTCTGGGGCGCCGGTCGGCCGGCTGATGCCGTGTGGGGGGCGGCGTTGGGGACTTGCGTTGGGGCTTGGTTGGGCGCGGTGCCTATTCCATTAGACTGGTGAGTTCATTGCCTATTTGTTTGAGTGGGATGCAGTGTCTGGGCGTGCAGTGCAGGGTTCAAGGGTGATACTAGTCGGTTCATATGACATGCTAATGATCCATAGGGACCGTCCGTGGCAAGCCTTCCCCATCACCATTCTGGCAGGCGCGTACTTGGGATTCGCGGCGGGGACTCTTCTCGGCCGCACCAAGTGGGTGTACGGCAAGCGCCTGCGGTTCGCCGAGGAGGGCGAACTCGCGGACAAGAAAAGGGAATAAAGCTGCAGTAAGGTGTGGTTACTACGATGCATCAGACTTATAATATCAGAATATCTTTGAAATTCAATTGTGAAATCTTCCTCAGACTATGACAACCTCAGACCATGACACAACCACAAATGGGGTGGGTGAGGTGAATTGCTTACTCAAACTCAAGCGGGTCGTATTTCCCAAGATTCAACCAGTCCGCATACGACAGTCCCAGCTTCGTCCAGACCCAGTACGCCACCTCATAGCGGGGCTCCCCGGCAGACAACCGGATCTCCAGCAGCTTATCGGCAAACCAGGCCCTGCCTTCATTCTCGGACAATCGCCATGGCTCCAACGGGGCATCGTTATCCGTGGTGTTGACCCACGATGGGCTGGCAGAGCCCGGGTACTCCCCAAGATGATCTGGCCGCGGACGAGCACGGCGCCGTGGATGGACGGCGCCTTGGTCTCGTCGGACTCGTCGCCCAGGTTGTGGCGTTCCCACTGCTGCTGCAGACACGCCCGGCGGCGCTGCCAGATGATGACGGCGGCGTCTGCTTTTTCTTCTGCTTCGGATCGCGGGGACTCGAGGGAAACCTCATCATCGTCCGGGCCGGCGACCAGGATCAGCACGGTGCGCGACGCAGAATGGGAGATCGTGATCACGTCGCAGCGGGGGGTGCTGCGGTGGTCCTCGGAGGAGGAGGCCGGGGCTGCTGCCTCGGTGGTGATTTGGATGTCCCACTCGTGGTAGCAGTCGGAGGCCGGGTAGACCTTCCTGGCGACTGCGGCAAGCCATGCGGTGGGTGAGGTGCTGTAGTCTGGTAGTTCGTCGGCCAGGCTGTCGTTGCTGCCGCTTGGTGGGCTTGGGGGCGGCCATGGGAAGTCCATTGTCGTGGGAGGGTTTGTTGTTTGGTTTGAGTGGTGGACTGTAGTGTGTGTGTCGTAGGTTTGTTTTTGGTGGAGGTTGATGATGGTTTCGAGGTCATTCCGGGGGCAATATGAGAGGGCTATTTACATGTGTGTGAGGAGCGGTGGCTCTTTGTGGGTGGTGGTACTCTTTCAAGTTGTTTGCTCTTTGGGCTGTTGGACGTTTGGCGGGAGATTCTCAGTTGATATCAACTTGATAGTGAGTTCGATACAGAGGGTGAGAAGTGTAGCAAACAGCAACAAGCCTAGTATAGTAAGAACCAGGAACAAAGCTACACCGATGAACTGTTGCGTAGCCGTCTCCAGGCCCAGGTCATAGCTCCAGTGTGAAGTTGTTATCTTCATCAACAGCGATTCTACTCACTCACACCTTCACATCCACATCACCACAACTGATACTCTCTCGACTTTGCCAACCAAGACAGAGAGAGTCAACAAAGCACAGTCCTGATCAGAGCCCTCCCACAAAGAACAAACCGGTCTTCACCAGCTAGTCCTTTGCAGCCATCCCACCACCACAGAACAAACCTCCAATCTCGATCAACCCCCAGCAAAGAAGTAAGATATAAAACCTCCGTCTACCTCTCTACCTCCCTTTGAGCAACAAACAAACAGCCCCAACCCACTAACCACACAAAGCACCCACACCCTCAACACCGTCTAACCAACCAACCAACCAACTTACCAAGATCAACCGCAAAAATGGGGCCCGCCAACCGCTACGCCGAATGGCTCCACCGCCTGCGCAGCCTCTTCCCGGACACCGAGACCCAAACCTACACCATCACCGCCACCCCGCGCGAAACCAACTACCCAGGCGACCTGATCCTGCACTACACCCAGCTGGCCGTCGCCACGCCCGCCCACGGCATCTTCCTGATCGTGATCACCCCGCATCCCCGCGAGGAGCGCCAGCCCTACCCCACCGCCGCGCCGGAGCGCGCTACCTTCCTCCCGGATCCCTGCCGGGAGGCGGAGCTGGCGCGCCGCAAGCGCGTGCTCTGGGAGTGCTGGCCGGTGGTCGTGCGCGACGGGGTCGATGTCGTCGGGTTGGTGACGGTGGGCGCGGCGTGGGAGGGGGCGCCCGAGGTGGCGTTCGGGTACAGGGTGGATTATGCTGGGTCGCTGGGGTCGGGCGATGAGGAGGAGGGGGAGGGGGTCGCGCTGGTGGAGTGTATTCGGGGCCCGGTGGATGATGATGGTTTCGTGGAGAGGTTTCTGGTGGGATTGAGGGGGGCGTTGCCGTTTGTTCCGGGGAATAATGAGACTGTGAGGGGGGGTGTTGAGGTTGTGGAGATTGAGTGATTGTCTTGTGAGGTCGTTTTCATAGGCCCTGGGGTCGCCCGCGGTCTTCTTATAAGATTAATGAAATTTTGTTGATGATACTGTGCAGCTCTATCTCTCTGTTGTTCTGTTTTGGCTATAAGGAAGGGGGGTCCGGGGGTTCCCCCCCGGAAAGCTTCAAAGCCCCATGATTCTATATGATGTTCTGATTGTTCTTTGGCAACTGTCTTGACAAGGGAGGTCCGGGGGTTTCCCTGGTATCTATAAGATTCAATCTCTGTTCTTGTTTGGGGGTGTTGTCTTAATTTGGGTTCGTTCACCACTCACGACTACCTCTATATATAGTGCGGGGCGGACAGATCAAGACAAGATGAGTGATCTTCCATACAGTCAGTGAAAAAGTCAACCTTCTACAAAACCTCACTATATGAGTTCTCATCTATACTTCGTTGACATGATTCTACCGGCTCAGTAGGCTGTCTTGGATCTACAAAGGTTAGACCTTTATTCCTACTACTATCCTAAATCAGCTGCTGACCTGCTGACTCTCCACTAAACGCCAGCTGGCAACTACACCTCCGGTAACAGCACATGCCCCAGCAAGGTCTCCCGACAACTCGAAATACTTGAAGTCTCCTGCACAATCCTTCTCACCGTAAAGCTCCAGCAGCGCACCATCCCACGAAGAACCGGCCCCAATGCCCATCCCAGCCACGGAACCGCTCGATGGGGCATTATGACAAGTACTGGCAACACCAAGAACCGTCTCGCTGACATATGAGCAGCAGGACACGTCGGAGTATAACTCGATGGTGACGGTGTTGGCGTTGGTATTCGCAGGATCCTTCCACCCGCACTCTGGCGCAATGCTGTAGCTCTGATATTGCTCGGCCACCCCCCCGTCACTGCACCACCCATCCGCATTCGTGAGGCTGAATCGCTTGCTCGACCCGGTGCAGCCCAGACCCTCGTACACCTGGATGTGAATGTTATTCCCAAACACGTCCTGGCCCACGGCCTGCGTGACGCTGCCAAACGGCGCCTCGGTGTTGCGGCACTCGCCGATCACGAACCGGCCCTGCTGGGCTTCAGTCTGATACTCACAGCAGTTCCCATCCTGCCAGAAGGCCAGCGCCACCTCATAACTGCCAGTCACAGACAGCTCGTGCGCATCGCACTGCTTCTTGATCCAAAAGCTCTGGAACTCCTCATCCACTCCGCCAGCGCTGCACCACCCGTTCGCGTTGGTCAGACTGTGGTCCTTCATCGTCCCCGTGCAATCAGCCCCTTCGAAGAGCTGGACATGGACCTTTTTCCCAAACATGTTCTGTCCGACCGCCTGGGTGATGCTCCCAAACTTGTCGTTGGCATTGTGGCAGCTGCCCACGGTCCCCAGGTCGATATCCTCGCCATTGAACACGCAGCACTCGCCGTCGCGATACAGCGCCAACGACACGGTATTGTCATTCTTGGCCGTGAGATCGTGCCGCGTGCAGTCCTGCGCGATCATGAAGCTCTTCCACGCGACCCCATTCTTGTTGCAGGTGGCCGCGTTCGACAGCGAGAACGAGTCGTACGTGCCCTGACACCCAGACTCGGTGAAGGTGTGGATGTGGATATTCCACCCAAACTCGTTGGTGCCTACCGCCTGGCTGAACGAGTGAAACGCCGCGTCCGCCTCATGGCACGTCCCTGTGTTGCCCATCTTGATCGTCTCCACTGTGGTGCAGCAGCCCACATCCGAATACAGCTCCATCGTCACCGTGTTGTCGCTCGCGATGGCCGGGCCCGTCACCGCACACGTCTGCGGCTCGCTGATCATGAAGCTCTGGTATCTGGTCCCGCTGGTCACGGCCTGACACCCCTTGCTGTTACTCAAACTAAAACTGGTCGAGCCCCCGGTGCAGTCCAGCCCATCGTAGGCGACGATATGGATGCCGCGGTCGAACAGATTCGCCCCGACAGCCTGCTCAATCGAGGCAAACGGACCATCGGAGTTATGGCACACGTTGAATGTCCCGATATGCGCCGTCTCCACATCATGGCAGCAGTTATCTTCATAGTACAACCGCAGGTTGACCGTGTTGTCCGAGTACTTGGTCGGCGCCGCGGCGCACGCCCCCGTCGGCGACGGGTACGGCTTCACCGTCGCGTCGAGCGCATACAGAACCTCCCGCGGCCCGATCCCGGCCACGGAGATGGTCGATACGGGATGCGCGGAGCCCGTGTTTGAGGCGGCCGACCCGTGCGTCACGGTGATCGACTGGATGCGCACCTCGGAGTACGAGTCGCCCTGGTTGTAATTGCCCACCTTGAAGTAGCTGTTGGGGTTGGCCAGCTCGTACTGGGAGAGCTGCACAAACCCGCCGTCGTTGACCGCCACCGAGAGCTGGCCGCTCTCGTACCGGATCTCGTAGGTGAAGCTCGTGCCCACGGGGATGGTGGCGATCGTGGTGTAGAGCAGTTCGCCGCCGGCGCGGGTGCGCTCCACCCCCATCGTAATTTGGCCGGAGGAGCTGTAGAACAACTCGCAGACGGGCTTTCTGCAATCGAATGAGCATTCATGTCAAGTCAACGGTAGGAAGCTGGTACTCACGAAGAGATCGAGTCATCGATATGGATCTGTCCGATCACCGTCCCATGCGACGAGTCGTCCGGCTGCGGCACTGACAAGGTCACCCGCAATCGATTGTTCCCATTGTTGGGACTCCAGCTGGACGGGCTGATTTCGCGAAACTCGGTCCGGCAGTGCTTGCTGTTGGGCGTGGTGACGCAGCCCGCACTCGACGGGGACCCCCGGCACCGTCATGACCAGCTCGCCGGTCGAGCCGTCCGTGTAGAAGACGCTGCTGCTGTAGCCGCTGCATCCGGCTAACGACGACCCCGAGATCATCTGAGGACTCCCCGTGCTTCCCGTGGGGAGTTGGAGGTTCCATTTGGTGAGGTCGAAGTTGCCCCCGGGCTGCAGGAGGGGTTGAGGGCGGCCGCGGAGGCGAGGAGCCCTAAGAGGGCGTATAACCGGGACATGGCCGGCTGTGAACTGGCAAATGAGTGAGATGAAGCTCCCCTCAAACTGAACATGCAAGGGCATTATTTACTATATATTTGCAGTGACGAGTCATGCAGAAACCACATGGGCCGTAGTAGTGGAGACGGATCAGTAATCTACTTCAGCTGCCGAGCGTAAGCAAATTACCGAACACGAGCTGCGTGAGGGTTTATGGGGATCATGAGGCACAAACCCCTTCTTTTAGCGGCGGGTTAGTGCCTCTTAGTGTCCTTTAGTGTCCCTGAGGCTGATGGTCCCCAATAGACGAGGATAGTCACCACCTCGTTTTCATGGCTTGGCGTGAAGAAAAATCCATGTCCCTACATTAGTTCTGGCTGTATAGCGGGTCCGGTTGTTCAGCTCGCGTGGCAGCCCGTCCTATCAGGGTTGCTGCTCCGACATCATTCCCTGGTGAGAGGGTCTACTATAAGAACACAATGCATTCCTTCAGAGTCAGGGATCAGTGACCGAGTATCAATAGGCTTTGGGTCATCTGCGCATCAACAAGATGACCGTGGGCAGGGCAGTAGCCTGGCTATATGCCTTGGGCCTCGTGGCGTCTTCCGCCGCTGGTCCCCTAAGAGCCCCTCTATCAGCACCCAAAAATGTCCGTCGCGCAACGTCGTCGGCAGATCCCTCTTGCCCCGAAGGCTTCTTTTGCCAGCAGTCGGACTGCCCGAGCGATGTGGTCTGTCCGTCTGGGGAGACGTGCATCAATTTCGAGGGCAACTACGCCTGCGCGCCGCCCGGGTTGCAGTGGTGTGCTTTGAATCCTACGACGCTGCAAGGTGTTGGCTGCGATAGTGGTCTATGCTGGTGAGCTTTGATTTATCGTGTGAAAATACCTAGGCTGGGATTCTTGCTGACGATTGGCGCAGCCATGGCAACTGCTACACGTCTGACGCAGTCTGCTGCGACTTCCCCAGCATCCAGTGCAGTATTGGAACCGCGTGTAACGTGTGCAGCCCTGGCCAGACTTGTGGTAGTAATCAGTGTGTCGGCGGTGCTGAGTCGACTACTACGACTACTACAAGATCGACGTCTTCGAGTACGACGACCTCTCTGCCGCCGGTCGTGTCTTCCTCGACCACTACGACGAGTACTACCACAAAAGGCACCACAAGCACTACGATTACAACTAGCAAGTCTACCACGACTGCTACTTCCACCTCTACCACCTCCAAGACGACCACTACCACTTCCTCAGCCTCTTCCACTTCGACGACATCGAGGTCCACCACGACCACAAACACCTCATCTGCCTCTTCAACCCCGACCCAACCAGCCCAAGTGGACTCTTTCTCCTTCCTAGGCTGCTACTCCGACCAAGAGAGCCCCCGCGTTCTTGTAGCCGACTCGAAAGAGGACGCCACGGGCATGACGATCGAGGCCTGCGTATCCATCGCCAAAGCCGGTGCATGGCGATACGCGGGTGTCGAATATAGCAGGTACGGTCCCTATCAACCTCATACATTGTGTCGTAGACAGACTAACATTAACCTCCCAGACAATGTTTCGTCGGAAACACCATCCACGACGGAACAGCCTATTCGGACAGCGACTGCAACATGCCCTGTTCCGGCAACGCGGGCGAGACCTGCGGCGGGGGAAACCGCGTGCAGATCTACGCTGATCGATCCTGGGAGGATCCCACCTACGCGGAGCTGGCAGACGCCATTCACCAGTACAACGCGAGTGTCTGGCAGGCGCTGCAAGTGCTCGAATCATACCAGAACCATCTGGAGACGCTGCAGGGTCTGTTGCAGTCTTCTTCGGCCAAGGTGAAGCGTGCGGATCAGAGTGAGTATGAGCAGATTGAGCTGCAGATTATGGGAGATCAGAGTGATGCAAATGAGGCGTCGAGTAGTCTGTCGGCAGCAAAGTCAAATGGTGACAGGTTGCTGACGTTGGGACGGCGCCTGGATACCATTAACGAAGACGATCCGCGCGTGTCGGAAGATGCGTTTGAGGAGTGGGATAATGCAGGTATGTTCGATTCTTTCATGGCCATGGCTAGCATTCTCACAGTTTTGGACACTAGTGGATGCCCTCCAGAGCCAAATGATCGAGGTGATCCGTGATCTCAATGCCAATCTCGTCGAGCTCTCTGACGCCATTGCTGCTGGCGTTGCCCCGGCCATCGACGCCGCAGCGAGTATTTCTCAACTTAGGATAACGGTCTGTCTGCGTGATATCTCCCAAACGACGAACATGTTGACCTAACCTTGACAGATCAATGCTATCGGACTCCCTGTCTCTGCGGCTGCCTCGGCAACTGGAATCTGTAAGCCTTTGTGTCAGAACCGTCGTGCTGGACCTGGTACTCATTTAGCATAGTCCTCGTCATGGCAACTCTGGCCGCGTTGTTCGAAAGTAACGGATCGCCACCCGTCGCGGCACCGACCATCATGCCCACCACCACCACCATGATGACCACGGCGACTTCCACCACATCCTTCACCTCTTCTACCTCTTCCACTTCCTGTGCCGCCACAGCTACCACGAGCCCGGTCATTATCATGACGGTGGAAGGGACCACCGTTCAGGAGTTCCAAGACTTCGTGGCAACCCTGCCAAAAGACCCCGAGGCTCTTCAATTTACCGAGTCGTGGCAGCCGAACGTAAGCTTCTCGCTTTGAACTCCCCATTTACCACGGCTCGTACTTACCAAGGCATTGTGACTATAGTTTGTCTACATGGGAATCGTCGATCAATGCACCGCCGAAGAGTTCAATAGCAATCCCATCGTTGACGCGTGGAGTGTTGATGGAGAAATTGACCTGGATAGCAACGACGATACCCTGAATGACGCAGTATCAGCGAAGAAGAGGTCGTATAGCGCCACGCCAGCGGGGTCCAGGCATCCTGGCTCCATGAATAATCACCTTGACGAGCCGTGGTTGAATGAGTGGTTGAATGACAACAACCCGAACGCCACGGAAAGGGAGCCGCACCTTCAGGCACGCATCGAGCCGACGGCCAACAGTCGCTTCTATCTCCAACAGCAGAGCCCCGGCCATCTCCAATGGCTTTCTCAGGTATCACGGTACAGCAACCTGTATGGGGACTATCTGAGCTTCGACGACTTGATTTACAATGATCCCTCGAATGCGAACGCCAACGGCGCGCCCATTGTCTATGTCATTGACTCCGCCTTCCTGGCTGGACATGAGGTAAGTAGTCAGCCACACAGCTATATCCAGAACCTGCGGTATATGCTGACATTGCCCTATCAAGTCCTTTACCGACCGGCTATATGACAGCTTCGGCGTGGACGACGTGGGCACTCGGAAGACGGGGCTAACGATCGTACCCCGGAATGGCCACGGAACATGTATGACCTCCCTCGCGACAGGGGCGTATCACTCGATGGGAAAAACTGCCCGTCTCGTCGCCGTCGAGCTGGTGATATCCAAATCTGGGGTGATACTGGAAATGCGCGCCCGCCGGGCGGCCTTTGTCTTCCATGAGATTTACCGGCATATTGTGAACAATGGCGCCCAGGGCAACGCCGTCATCTCCATGTCTTTCGGTAAGTCTGCCTTTCCCTCTCATGTACCTTATTTCTACCCTTCTTCTCCCTGCTAACCTAAACCTCATGAAAAAGGCGGTCCTCGGCAGGCATTCCTCTGGGGCGGAAGTCTCAATCCGCTTGACGAGCCGTATCGGGACGTCTTCGACAAATATCTGCAGTGGTTCTATGACCTCGGTGTTGCGGTGATCTGCAGCGCGGGAAACGATGCAACCCAGCAACGTGAGCCTGCGCAATTGGATCTCAACTACCTGTACCCCCGGGGCAAGGGCGGCGCCGACACGCCCCTGATCGTCGTCGGAAACGCTCTGTTCGATAACAGTCGCAACCCGACCTCGCAGTTCCGCGACGAAGAGCAGCGCGGCATTCTCACCCTTTACAATATCGGCACCAACGTCGACTGCGCGACTGTGGGATACAACGACCAAGGGGTGGACACCTCGCAGCTGAATGTCTACGCGGTCGAGCCGGCGGGCACCTCCCAGGCCACCGCCATCACGGCCGGCATGGTCGCCTACTATCTGTCCCAGCCGGACCTGCGGGCGCAGTTCATGGCCAACGGGCTGGGAAGCATGTCCCAAGCAATCAAGACGTACCTCCTGAACACAGCCAACCAGTATAAGCTGGATGCCGGGCTAACGGACGGAATTCCCCGGGCGGCGCTGGGCGATGTGGTGCCGTGCACAGGGGGCACTGCGGGCAGACCGGTCATCAACCCTAACCCATTCGTGCCGGCCGCCACGGATGGGCGGCAGTTGGTGCGGACGCAGGTGACGGATGGGACCACCGTGGTGATTCAAAACGTGGTAAGTCATATTTCTGCATCGGTGTTTAGAATTGTGAGATGCTGTGACTGACGCTATACATCCGGTAGCCTCAATGCTGGGATTTGAATTAGAGGAGACATGGTATTTTTGACCAGAGTGATGGATCTAGATCTATTATACAAGGGTTTGGGCATAGCAGATAATAACAAGAAGCAACGATTCATCGCGGGTCAGCTTAATTTCGAAGACTTTGCAACCACTTCGCTTAGTTTATACGTAGTTGTAACTTGCGAAGTGGCGACCGTTGCTGATCAGCTCCAGCAGTCCAGCAGCCGCAAACGGCCAGTTCAGCCCGACAACACACTCTCTTTCGATCCGACTGTCTCCAATCCTGTGGATCGCCCTCTTATCCTCCCAATCATGACCCACTTCTACCTCTGATCCGCCTGCATCTATACGAGGATACCCACGAGATCCATCTCCGGCTTCGCAGACCAGTTCCACAACCCCAGTCCTCACCCGTTCGAGACTGACACGATACACGCCGAGAAATAGCTGGGGAGACCAGTACTTAAAAGCAGCAGGGAACTGTGCGGCGAAGAAATAACTCCGTGGGGATATGCGCATAAACTATAATGATTTATCCCGGGTTTGGGTAGTGCAGACTAGAATCCATCCTGTCGATCTTCTTTCTGGATTGGAAATACTGACTGCCTATGGGTTCTCGAATGGTATTCGCTATCGCGTTCAAATTCTTTCGGCTGCTAGTCTTCTCGTACAGGCGCTAGAACAACCAGGGATCATCCTGTTTGTGCCAAGCGTTTAGGACATTCTGGGGAGAAAAGGCTGCCGTGCAAGCTAACGAACAAGTTCACCGAGGATAACACTATGGGATCTCACACAGCAGAATAGATGCGATGTCATGCGATGCGAGGCTTGATTGTATACCTCTCATGGGCTGGACGTAACATTCTGCCAAGCAAGTACGCATATTGCATAAGTGACTGAAGCACAGTGCCCTAATTCCGAACCTTGCAACCAAAGTAGGTCACTTTTGGATTGATTGACGCTATCAAAAGAACATTCATTCATGTGCGTTGACTGATCAGGTGAAATGACCCAGCATTCCATTTTGTGGCGAGTGAGTGAGTGAGTGAGTGAGTGAGTGAGTGAGTGAGTGGCTGCCGCCGGGATCCGGGGCAAGCAGGCAAGGACCTCGAAGAAGTCCCTGTCCCTGTGACCCAAGTTCAGATATCGCAGTTCGGCAGCCCCGCAGGGATCCCGCCTGTTGATGAATCGATCAGATGAGGGTCTTGTGAGGCTGACCGGGAAGGAGTGGGTGGATCGTCTCTACTTACCCTTACATCCCGGTCCGGGCGTTCCAGCCTTCAGGTTCCGGACCCAGAACCCGGATTTGGTCTTATACCAATCCCTAGCATCACCAGAACTCATTAGTACCCCTGAGAGGGAGAGGAACCCCGTTTGGGGATAGTATGCCCCATGCACCAAACCCAAAGCCCCCTGACGGATGGGGACACGGGAAAAGGCAAGGATGTTTTTCCAAAACTTACGTCCCAGCAACCTCCGTCCGGCAGACAAGCTTGATATCGGTCCCGAGGGTCCACTGCCCTGCACGCCCGGTGCACGCGCAGGGGAGCTCCCAGAATGGGGCGATATCCGGGGGATTCGCCTTGTTGATCTTGCATGTCTTGGGGGGGTTGGCGTCCGCTCTTTCGCTGAGATCGACGTCCGGCGCGGTGTCGGGGGCTTCGGGTTCGGGGTCGGGGTCGGGGGCGGCTGCTGATATGGCTAGGGCGGGGAGGATGGTTGCGAGGAGGATTGTGGTGGGCTTCATGATTTCTTAAAGAGGGTGTTGCAAGTGATGGTGGGAAGGTTGTGGCTTGATATGCATAGGGTTGGGACTGGAATTGGTAGGGTAGGGTAAGTAGTCGGTCTGCAGAGTTGTACTCGTGGTGGCTTTTATAGTCCACTCGGGGGTCGGAATGGGGTTGGCTTGCGGGGTTCTGCATCACGCGCTGTGAGGTAATCTTCTTGTTGGCTGGACGGGGACTTTTTGGTATGTGTTTGTACTGGTCCAGGCTATTGATGAAGACGCAATGTTTTGATTGGCAGAGAGTGTTGGGGGATTGGAACCTATCCATCGTTGTACGAGAAGATCGCCTCAAATCTTTGGAATCGAGTGGAAGAATTTAAAAAGCCACCGTACAGATCAATGAACAAAGAAACTCAATCTTGAGCTACCGTGCGCCCGGTAGCCCTCGTGTTTGCTTGGACCCGGGGCTCAGCCTGGATGGATTCGAGAACTCTTTAGCTGGAGCAGATGTTCGCTTCCTACCGATCTTAGGATTGGATACCCGATGTCGGGTGTGGAGCTCCTAACCGAGCTATGAAGCTGAAAGCATACATACATGTAAGTAGTTCCCCAACTCTTCACAACCCCACCCGGATTAGACTACCAGTAGATGTGATTACGAGATCCATCCCCATCGAGCGGTTTTCGCTCCCCAAATTCTCGTATAAGATCTAAAAGATAAAACATCAGGTGGATATTGCGGTCACTGCCAGATAGGCGGGAATGTGGCCGGGGGGTCCCTACCGCCAGTGGTGCTTTTTGTGAGGACCTCCTCCCAGGCCCTTGACGGTGAAGGAGAATATCGAACACGAACGGGCTCGTGTGCGGAGTGCGCTTGTGTATGCTATACGAAGGATCCGTCTAGAACGCAGATGGGGGAGACTGCTTGTCCAGAGTCCAACGGGCCTGAAGGCCCTAACAGAGGTGAGACGCCAACTGGCGGGGCAGGGGGGCAGAGGCAAGGAGGAGTTCGTCTTTTGAGTCGCGGCTCATTGACAGTGAGAAATAGCTGCACATGTCAATTCTTGAAGGTGTGCGCTTTGCCGTAGCGATAGAGACGATTGCCTGAGAAAAGGGAGACAGAAGAGGGCTCTCGTTTTGAGGGTTATGGTGTGATGATTACATGTAACCTGATTGATGGGCTCTGCAGACACTGTGATTGGTGGCATGGAGCTAAGATAGGTTCTCAATCGAGGTTATCAACCTGGGCATGGATGCTCAAAATGCTAGTGATTGTTCCACAGGTGGCTTATCAATCCAACATCCTTTGGGGATTGTTGAAGATACATATCTTGATATTGTTCAATATTTAGAGCGGCATATCAAGCATAACGTAGTGCTAATTACCGCATCCATTACGCCCCACTGTATATCTATAGACCCCCGTGCTTTCGCTGCCACCCGCCGTATCCCCCCAACACGACAAGAACCGTACCCCGATCCTACAAACTCAACTTGCAGTTAACACCACCCAAAACAAACGTGACCACCCATAATCAAGGATTCCGCTCATCCCGCCCCGCCTCCTCCACCAACCGCAGCACTTCGTCGCGTCTCGACAAAAACACACTGTGCGCGGTATCCACCTCCACCACGCGGACCGTCACTCCGTCCTCCGCGACGTGCTTCAGCATGATATCCTGGTACACGCGGGGCACGGAGTAATCCTTCGTCGTGGTGAGGTAGGTCACCGGCAGCCTCCGCCACGCATCCCCGACGCTCTGCGTATGGAAGGCGCTCAACGGGCTGCGCACGAGATGCGGCAGCGCGGCGGCCACTTGCTTCTCGTCGCAGTCCCCCAAGAACAGCTGCACGGGGTCGACGGGGAAGGTGGAGCCGTCCGCGTGGTCCCGAACAAACTGCGGCCAGAAGCCCGTCATCTGGGCCTCGGTGATCACGTCCCAGACGGTGCGGCCGGGGCGTTGGATGTAGGCGCAGAGGTAGAGGAGGTGGATAATCCCGCCTGGTTGGCCGGCTGCTGCGCGCGAGGGCCAGTCCAGTCCTTGGGCTGCGTCGGTGCCGATGGCGCCGCCGTAGGAGTGCAGGATCATGAGGACGCGGTCGCCGTTGTTGACGAGGGTGGTGACCAGGTTGCGGACGGTGGCCACGTCGTCTTGGTAGGTGGCCGGTGGTGGGGAGGTGTTGGTGCAGCTGGGCAGGTGGGGGCAGTGGACGGTGAAGCCCCGCGACTCGAGGGCGATGATGAAAGGGGCGTAGTTGGCCGGAGTGTGCCAGGCGCCGTGGACGAGGACAATGGTGGGTTGAGTGGGCATCTTTGGGGGTAAGAGGGTTGGGAAGCTATGGGGGAAATTTGCTTGATCGGTTGCTTTATATGCAGGACTGCATTGGGGTCAGGGGATGGTACGATTATGGATATGCCTCTAAATGGACGCTAATTTGTTACGTGCTTATGAGTTAGTTGGTTGGGGTTCACATTGCATCTTTTGTTGGTGCATCGGCTGGCCTGGTCGCTTAACTAAAGTGTATGTGGGGTAGTTGTTGGATTCTAGTCTAACTATGGGTCGACAGACAAAAAACCCAAGTGGATAGGTTTATGAGGGCCAGGACTAATGCAACGCAACCTGAATCCGCTTTTTTGTTGCTCCAATCTTAGCCTCCTTGGTTTGTGCGGCTGGAAGGAGCATTACGCTCCCAAGCCATCTCCCATGTTCATCCCTCCGTGCTTGTCTCCACTGCGGTAAAGCCCCTCCCGCCCAGCTTACGGCCCCAACGGGTCCGGTTACGGCGGAAGCCGGATGGGAATGTCGACTGGTTTGAGTGATATTTCGGTCGCTAAGGTCGATATTTCATATCATATTTCTTGATTTAATCTTCCCAAGAATCTTCATGTATCAAATATTGATCAGGATCTAAAACACATGTCTAATGTGCAAAAATAAGTGCTTCAATACTTGAATAAACAGAAAGACCCGATGCGGATCAACTTAGTTGACCCCCGTGAGCCTCCGAGGTCGGGTATTCGGACCCCTCGGCTCAGCCGGATCGATTCGAGAATCTAAATAACAATCCCAGTCACGCTGGTGAACGAAGATGGGCTAGTACAATCATTGATGTCTTTGGACAACGCGTTGCACACCGAAGTCCAGTGCAAACAAAGTACAGATGATGGCAAAACGGTGCAAAGGTTGACCTTTTTTGATTTTACCTAAACGGCAGGACTGAACTAGACCCCGGCCTCAAGACAAAGAGACGACTATCAACGCTCTTAGAAGCTTTTCGAAATGCGAAGAATTGCAACCGCGTATTGCCAGTGAAATCCGTTCAAACAGTACCGCCCTAGACGTCATACGGAACATCCGAGTTCATTAACCTTGCATTTGCTGATGTTTCTTTTCCAGGTAAAGATAGTAAGCTTCACACCTGACATAGGCATAGATTGACATGGTTACTGAGATTTGCCGTGGGACTATGGAACAAGTCATTTTGTTTCGGCTACTGCTATGAGGAGATTCACAGCAAACGGTACCAAGAAGTTGACCGTGTCATCGACCGCAGGTTGTTACTGCATGGAACGGCGAACGCGCATGAAGGATACATCGTCAATCGGTTCTGTGGGGTTCAATGCGCAGCCTGCGGGGCAGCAATGATAGCAGTAGCTCATGCTTGCTCCGAGAGGCCCGACTCTGAGGGAGTAGCGCTTATCCTTCGGGATATACATCCAGTCCCCTTGGTTCAGCTCAATGTTGAAGAGATGGAGGAAACGCCTCAGCGTGGCAATCTGGACGAGTCGGAGATTCTCGTGCACGTGCACGCGGTGGGGTCGGTCACGCCAACTATCTCATTGCCTCGGGGCAGGCCCCGGGCGACGACGACGACGAGACCGGGATCTTCTCCGAGGGTGCCGGGGAGGTCCTGCAGGCGGGCTCGCGCAGTGGGTTCCAGGCCGGCGACCGCGTCTTCCTGCGATATCCCACCTGCTGCCGCACGTTCCTGCGCCTGCCGGTGGCGTTTGCGGCTCCCTTGCTGCCGCAGATCTCTTTCGTGGAGGCGGCCGCACTCCCGACGGCGGGATTGATGGCCCTTTATGCTCTACGCACTCTGGGACGCATCTCGACCGATGACTCCGTTCTTGTGCGCCATGCAGCCAACGCGGTCGGTCAGCTGGCTAAGCAGCTTGCTCAGCTCATGGGCGCTAAATCCTCGTCACAGAGCATAGCCAGGAGAAGCGAGAGATCTTGCGAGCAAAATTCAACCTTTCCCCGGAGTTCATCCTTTCCGAGCACCAGGGTGGCCTCGAGATAGTCAATGGCATCTGGCGGGCTATCTCAGGGAGGGGTGGATATGGTCTTGAATTTCGACAGCCAGGAGTTGGAAGGATCGCTGGATGCTTTGGCACCGTTTGGCACGCTGGTCAGCTTAGACCTTTCTAACAATCGGCCGCATGACCATCCCCGTCTCCTCCGAAACGCCGCGTCCAGGTGTATCACCCTTGCTGCCGTGGACGTAACTAAGCTCCATGGCCAGAAACCCGCTATCGTCCAGCAGCTTCTACGGCAACTGTCACAGCTTATGCTAGACGGGTCCGTGGTTCCGGTGACGCCGCTGAAAGTCCTCGCGGCTTCGGAGCTTGCCCAAACTCTACAAACCGTGCAGAAAAGTCAGATATCCGGTGGGTAGTGCTAGATCTAGGCCCACGGCAGTCCGTATCGGTGAGTGCAGCTATGAGAATTCTCTTTTTTTTTCTTGTTTGATGAAAGACAACAAACTCATCAATGGATTGACCACCGTGCAGGCTGATATGCGCAACAAATCACAATACCAGTTCCACGCGAACGCGACATATGTGATTGCAGGTGGCTTTGGCGGCCTGGGCCGGAGCATGTGTTGATGGATGGCAGGTCGAGGAGCGCGGAATCTCCTCGTTTTATCCCGCTCCGGGGCCTGGTCCGAGTCGGCGCGCCAGCTGTTTCAGGATCTCGGTGTGCTCGGGGTCACGGTGGTGGCGCCGACATGCGATATCATCCAGCCGAATTCACTCGCCGATGTATTGAAGGAGCATGCCTCTAAGTTACCTCCCATCCGAGGATGCCTCCAGTGCACCATGGTGCTGAGAGTGAGTGACGACGACTCTTTTTTTCTTTTTTTTTTTTTTCTTTTTTCTTTTTCGAAACTCCCCCCACCCAGAAGAAAACATTCGCTCACCCAGCCCAACCCTTCAGGATGCCGTATTCACCAACATGACATACGAGGACTTCATCATCAGCACACGACTCAAGGTCTTCGGCTCATGGAACCTGCACGCTCTCCTCCCGAAGGGGATGAATTTCTTCGTGCTCCTCTCGTCGATAGGCGGGGTGCTCGGCGCCCCCAGTCAATCCAACTACTGCGCCGGGAACACCTTCAAGGACGCGCTGGCGCGGTACCGGGTGCAGCTCGGGGAGAGAGCCGTCGCCATCGACCTGGGCATGATGCTCGGCGAGGGGGTCGTCGCCGAGACGGCCGGCATGCTGGACTCGCTACGCCGTCTGGGCTACTTCATGGACGTTACCCCGGCCGACCTGCACGCGCTGCTGACCCACTACTGCGACGCCGCCACCGCCCAGCCGTCGCCCACCGAAGCGTAGGTCGTGGTGGGCATCGAATGCCCCGCCGCGATGGAAGCCAAGGGCTTTGACCCGCCCTACTGGATGCACCGGCCGTATTTCCGGCCCCTCCACCTCGTCGAATCTCACCTGCCGACTCCGGATCCCGCCGCCCCTTCCTCAGCCTTTGGGGCTGCGGCAGAAGGAGCGGGGAAGGCCGGAGCGGGTGCGGATGCCGCGAGCGTGCTGCGAGCGAGCCCGTCCGTCGCGGTGGCCGCGGCGCAGATCGTGCAGTGGGTCGTGGCTAAGCTGGCACAGATCCTGGGCCTTCCCGTGGAGGAGATCGACGTGGATCGGTCGGTGCATGCAAACGGCATCAATTCTTTGGTGGCGGTCGAGCTGCGCAATTGGTTCGGGAAGCGCATCGGGGCGGATGTGGCGGTCTTCGAGATCCTGGGCAATATGTCTCTGGCGGAGCTGAGTCGTTCCGCGGCCCAGAAGACTAGATTTCGAAATTGAGAACTTTCCAGATAGAATCATAGGTGTGATGATTGGGGGAAGATAGGGGGGGGGGTGCCTTTTAGGCCACCCATGTGTAGCTAGTAAGGCTGATAGGGACTTGTCCGGGTGATAGTGTGGTTGGAATTCACTGCAAGGACCAGTGGTTACACCTCTTGATATTGATTGATCTCGAGGATAATTCCTTATTCTTCCAAATTCTTTGTAGCCAATCTCCTCAAAGGCATTGCAAGTTGTTGGATACTAACTATTCATGAAATTATAGAATGGACCCGGATAGGCAACCTGCCTGCCATCGCTGCTCTTCTTGCTTCTGTAGATTCTCTAAATCTGCCCACGGCTCCCGATACACCCCTTCACATCGCAATTGACAACAATCGCCCCGATATTCCTCGCCATCTAATATCACGGATTTGATGACGACCAGAAATGCTGTGAGTTGTATGGTGATATCTGTTTGCCGCCGCTGCATTTAGCTGTTGTGTTGAAGTCTCCGGGACGGAGAGAGCTTCTGCTTAACACAAAAGTGGACCCCGGCCAAGATGATGTATCAGCCGATGAATTCTGCTGTATGTATTTAGGGCGTCTTGGTGAGGACGGAAGGCTGTATACAGCCTATAAGACAGCCACATATTGGAGGTGTGAGGCCGCCGTGCAACGCTTGGTCGACCGACTGCAGCCCGCGGGCCTTGTCGCCTCTCAGGAGTGGCCCGATGGCGTGACGAAGAGGAGGCCGAAGTTGATGTATCTAGTCTGTGTTTGTTGCATTTCCTCGAACAAAAGAGTGCTGATCTTAATAGTCTCAATCAGGGCGGACGGCGCCTTTGTATAATGCTCTGCCTTCAGACGAAGAAAACCTCCGATGGTCTGGTTGTTTTATGGCTGAGAAAGTGCAGCTCCGATATAATGCGTGGGGGTCGATAGAGCCCTATTTTGTTGTTGTTTTTTATTTGCTGTTCCTGCGGTTGTGTTGACTTTATGCTCGTTTAAGAAGACAAGAAGCATTTTAATATATGAAATAGGGAAGACTATACTCTTCTTAATATGTATATAGAGACCTATTTTTACAACCCTGCCAGCCAACTTGGTGGCTATATAGGGGTAGAGTATATGATAACTTTTCCTTCAGGCCGGGGCTGATCCGAATGTCTGCGCGGCATATAGCCTGTTGGCTAGGGAGCTGGCTATATGTAAAGGATTGATTTATGATTTTGAGACTGAGTCTACAATTCGAGAGGCAGAAGGATAGATAAAATGATAAATGGATCCAGACACGTGAGATCCTTTCCACCAGACTGAATTGATACGGGAGAGTGGCCAGTCAGAAGATCTTTATCGTCAAGTTGGTTACTTACGCTGTTATAAAGAGGTCAGAACTCTCGACTAGTCATGTTTATGTATATAGTCGATGAAAAACAGTACACATATGTAACAAAAATTCAAAGTTTCAATGGACGTGAACCTAGACAAATGATAATGAAAACTTCTATAGGACTGAGCTAAAGCTTTTAATCAAATTCATATATCTTTTTTTTATCAGAGTCCACTGCTTATCCTGTGTAATATATAGATTGTAGAAAGCTAGCTTTAGTATATTTGTTGTTTTTATTATTCCTGTAACATGGTTCGAATATCTTGAATAATCGGTCATTTTGGATACTGATATTATATTGTCACATGCAACGTCGATTTTATAATCTATCGGCGCTTCTAGTATTTACATCCTTATTGATCGGTAAATATCCACTAAGAAATTATAGATTATAAATCTAAGTACAAATCTATTCCACAGTCCAAAATAATTAAACCAAAACCTGCTAGGAAATGGGTTGGGGGTCGACCCGACTTGAGAGCCTCGGGCTTTGGTGAGGCCTAGTGGGTGGGTCGACCCGGCCGGGGCCATGCGAATCGCAGGTCATCATCGTCGTCACTCCTGGATCGGCACGATCCGTTCGGAATTCCTGGGAGCGGTGCGGACTAGGAGTTCCCCGCTAGCTTGGCGAAGGAGACTGTGTTTCTTATACGTGATTCTTCGGATTGAATTTTCAGGTTGACTTTGTTTTTTTCTTACTAGAGCAGTGTATTGTCCCGCGGTGCAACTGATAGTCTCTCCCAGGGCGGTAGAAGGTGGTATATTCGCCCTTGTACTTGGGGGGGGGGGATCAGAGGTCCACAATCTGTTGGAAAGATGTTACAGCGATACATTGCTTTTTTCAGTGAAGTGTAGGTGTAGGAAACAGCCCGGCATCCTTCCCCTTCGAACGGGAGCACCGCAGAGTCAAGAAGCATCAATACACAAGTGCGGGTCACCGCTTCGGAAGACACCAAGTAGCGAACTCCCACGGACACTGGTATGGCACAATACACGGATTTCTTATCTCTACACCGAGCGCTGTGCAGATACATGCCTCGTACCATACAACGGTACTTTGCTTAAAGGCGCAGAGATGTAGTAACAGGGGTATTTAGGATGCAGTCGATGGCGAGCCACGCGCATTAGGGGCGACTTCGATTCATCTGGCAAGGGACAACTGTGTCCCAGCTGCGAGTTGCGGCATCGCCCATCACTTCTTCGTGCGTTGGCTCTGGCTTATGCTTTCAGCGATAGACTAGATAGGATGTGTTTGTTGCACTCAGATGCTACACGCCCACAAATATCGCGAAGAGATAGGGCGTGCATAACGCTACCAGCTTGATAGGAAGCATGTCCCCTCTTATCGGCGTCAATTCCACAACATGCTGTGACGATGAAAATCCACTGGGAAAATATGGCCCGCAAGCATGTGAGCGCGGCTTCTGTCCGTCTTTCATCACACTTTACCCGGGCTCATATTCTCCATCTGCAGCCAAATGCAGTCCCTTGTTCTTCAATCAATTACGCACTTTCGACGCCTGTGATCGAAAGGTGATTGGAGCACCACCTCGGAGGAGACCGCAGCGGTGGATCCATACCCTAGTTGCGTTCTGCCTGTCAGATTTTAGTTTCGAGAGGGGGGCCCCATCGGAAACCTCCCCCTCACAGACCCCCCTGCGGCCCGTCCAAAGTCCGCTCCAGGATAATCTATCCGGTGCACTAGAGCCCACGACGGGCGCTGATTGGTGGTGGTGTGGGCCTGAGATCAAATCCAAGAGTTACGTGAGAAGAATCATATCCAAATATAGCCGAGTCCTTGTGTGATTGGATGAAGAAATGATTTTTCACAGCGGGCAAGATACAGAATGGTATAGATGTAGATATAGGAGATCTTGCCAGCTAGAAAGGTTCAATTCCAATATTCCAATATTCAAACAGCGATATGAATTTTTAGAAATCCTGGCCGGGTCAGGTGACTAGGCGCGTAGTCGTCATTTTGATGCCCCGTCGACAACCGTGCTGCGCGCAGTGATTCGGCCCGGTCAATCGTCAGCAGCTTATTTCGTAGAAGCATGATGGTCTAGACCGCGCCTTCCAGCTGTCTGTGGATGACGTCGCATATATTTTGGTATCCCATTTAATCTAAGACCGCATGAACAGCCAATCATCCAATACCAAACAGGACCGTGGCGTTGGACGATTTATCATGATCAGATAGCATCAAGCTCTCACTTTCCCTATCAGAGCATCGCCGTTCGAGTAAGGTCATACAGTTTATTGACTGAAAGGTACCAGCCCACTCAGCCAGAATAAAGGAGTAGTATCTCGAATTTACAGGAGTATACTGTGTTTTGCATTGATCTAAACATCTTGACTCTTCCGACTTCAGCTGCAAGTAATGCTCGAGTGGGAATGCCCGCGGACAAGGCTGCTTAGTCTCGTACGGGCTGGTTATGAGGGTCTATCTGTTGAATACTGAAGATATCCGTTGGGTGGTTTCAGTAATTCGATCTTTATTCGGGGGTTTTCGTAAGTCATGCCCTGAGACACGTAAGTGAAGGTCGGCATCATAGTCTCGCGGTGGTGAAATATCGGCGGTGCCTACGCAACTTCCAGTAGTAAAACAAACCGTGTGCATGGGATGCTTCACACCCTCCTGAATACGAAGTCGGGTCGAGTCATCATTCAATCTCGTTATCTAACAGTGGCAGCGGTTGATGGCTCACGATTTAGGGCTAGATCCTGATTCGAGCCTTCACATCATCAAAGTACCCGATGCTTCTCGGTGGAGAGCCTTGATTGAGAGAGCTACCTGGCGAGCCCACCAAAGGTGTAGTCACATTCCATCATTTTCTGCCAGACTTCCTCTATCCCAAACTCTAGAATCCTGAGTGTTCCTTAATATACGGATGCCGAGACTTGTGAATGGGACCGGTTGCTTATCGCGGCATGAACTGCGCCGTGCAATCCAACCCGACTGAGAAATGAGGGTCCCCCGCAGAAGCGCAGCGGAGATCAATTCGAGCCCGAGTCCGGTGGCGCCCACGGAGATAACTGACTATCTTTCATCTCTCCTGGTCCGACTGCCACATTCCAGGTCTACTCCTAAGATAGCTTTACGTGCGGGGAGAGGGCGGGGAGAGGGCGCGGAGTAGCTTTTAGCAGTTGGCAAGTCATGCTGGAGTCCTATTCCAAGGTATAGTTAGTGCCCGAGGTGCCACACCTTCGCCGCCTGCTGTGAGGGGCAGACTGAAGAAATCAAGCATGTTTGCCCAGGCGACTCTCGGTGGCGTGTGCCCCCGCTCGGCACCGACCCCAAACTCCGCTCCCACGGGCGCGCCAACCCAACCATACGACAAAAAGTACGCGGAGTGGAGACAGGAGTCCCAAGGCCACTGAAAGCAGAAAGTAATTGGTGTCTGAGCCCGGGCCGGAAATGCTGCCCCCCTTCCCCCCCCCCCCCCCCACCCCCCATTAATGCATAATTAGCGTGATTTCAGTTAGTCACAGCTTTCTCCGGCTGCGTTGTGACTGTTTAGCAGCGCTGAAGCCAATTCTCGACTTCCTGCAGCTCCCTTGCAATATCTGCGCTCCTCGAACCTCGGCAAATTCCCCGTTTCTATTTACAGATCATTGCCTCTCAAAGCCTGAACTGGATGGAACTAGAATATGAAAAGAAAAAAATGCGGTCACTCTGGCTCCGGATGTGCCAAGGAAGAGGTCAAGAAATTGTTTTTGTGCTTACCCCCCAGAGCAATAGCATTGGATGAATTTAGGCAAGTATCGCTCATCTGGGATAACTGGACACTAGTAGCAATGGAGCTTTAGTTCGTTGGATTGAATTGGGTCTTTTCCAACCGCGGCAGTCTGATCAAGCATTGAAGGGGCGTTGAGAGACACTGGGCATATTTTGTAGGTCTGAGACGAATGCTTTCATTCCCTTCCATAGGGCTACACTCAGAAGTTCTTATCGCACCAATTCATGAGGCTGATACTTCACCTCCAACGCCGTGACCCCATACTTTCCCACAGATCGCACCTGATTCACAAGCACCAGTCTTCCCTCCCCGTCGCTGACTCCGTTCAGCAGGTTGATCACTTCGGACAACCCCAACTCGCGTTGTCTGGCCAGTTGTAGTAAGGACAGATCGCGGATCCGAGTCAGCCTTATCCCTTCATCTGAATCGGACGTCGAGGGAGCAATGACGACCAAGGTAGCCGAACGGTTCAGCCGCAACGCAGGTAGATGTGCGCGAAGCTCAGCCGAGAGGTGCGTCGCCACCGAGGCGGGTGAGGATCCTGGTACGGGGATGGGGAAATTGAGGATGTAGAGTGCGGCGTTGAGAATGGGTTGTGGTGATCCTGGCTGTCGGTGGGAGATGGTTATCCTGGGATTCGATATCCGCAGTCGGTCATGTCTGGAGGATTGGAGTTGGACTGTAAAGCGGAGCGATGGATATTGGTTTGCGAGAGCGATGGCCCGTTCTGTGGATCGTGCGCCGACCTTCACCCAGACTTAGATCAGCGACATGGACGCGGGCTTCGGGTGGGTGATATGGGGGGGGGGGGAGTGATTACCTCAACCACGGCAGACTCATTGGCCATGCGGATTCCCTCTAGACAGGTCAAGACATCGGTCGCCGTGTCGCACACATGGCCCGTTCCATATCGCAGGTAGGCCTGCCACTGCCGCTGTAGGCGGGGCAATTGGGCTTCGCTGGCAGTGGCGAAGGATGACAGACAAGGGCTCTCATCCTTTCGCCCATCGGAGTCGGAATCCTGTATTATACCTGTCTCTTTGGTCAACGCGGCAGGGGCAGCCGTTTCAGCCAAAAACATGGCTGCGTCGAGGTACGACGGTCTTGTCACAAAGGCCGCGGAAACCTCGCTGTGGGACACATGGCCTGGTTGAGGTTCCTGGAGGAATCCTCCGGTTGTGGCCATTCGGATAACCCGACTGAGCTGGCTTTCTGGAACCCCGATAAGACTGGAAACATCCTTGATCAAGGCTGTGCCGTCCAACGGAATACAAGCAGGAACTTGACTGTCGCCAAGCCATTGTATACAGGCCAGCAATTGCACCTATCGCTTGGTTAGTCAGTATCTCAGCGAGGAGAAAAATGGTAACCACCTGGCCTGCCAGATTCTGCAGCAAATCCGTCGGCCCGGCCAGCATGACTTGCAATCTGGTCAGACTTGCCAACGCCGACTCTCTTGCCTTGTGGGCCTCTGGAGGTGCTTCTGTGGGTAGCAGCTGTGGTGGTCGAGCACCCAGACTGTCTGTCCCGCCATTCCTGTAATGCGAGGCAAGCTCCTCCAGTGCTGCCGAAAGATTACTCGAGGCTGCCTCCAACTGAGCCAGGTACGCCATGTCATGGGAGGTTGGACAGGAATGAGCTGAAGGTCGCTCGTCAAATCCAGACTCACAGCTTTATGCGTATGGTGGCCACGATGCCCCGCTTGTAGCAAGATGGAAGATCCTTCGAACCATGCAAGCTCGTGAAGAACGTATTTGGCCAGATGCTGTAATGAGCTCGAGGCAGGATGACTGTGGGCCACATGCCAAAGGCGGGGTTTTCTGGGCTGCAGAGGATATTCACAACTGTGAAGTGGCGCTGTTTCCTGCAGGACTGCAGAGTATCTGCCTTCATTCCTAGCCTCGGGAGTTAGAATCCCCGGACAGTTTTTGAGAATGCCCCGGTCGGACATTCTATCCGCAGGAGCTGGATAAGAAACAGGCAAAGCTGCGATACGCGCTGCAACGCTAGATGGAACGCGCCGTCAGGGTCCGTCAGCACTAAAATGTGGTGTGCATGACTGAACAATTGCGCTTGCTTTTCCACTCTTCGGGTTTCTCCGCCCAATGCATGAACGAGACTTGGTGCGAACCAAGCATTTTCTGCGTTGTACCCAGAACATATCCCGGCATACAAGATAGCAAAGCAGTCTCCACGGGGTGTTTGCTTCTTTTTGGCATGAAATCATGGCGAAAGGGGACGATCGGGGGAGTCTTCCAAGCTGTGCACGCTGGGACCGGGGTGTTTATGAGAAGATTACCCCACCGGCGCCTAGAGGGTCTAGAGTCGCTGCCTGCTACCATGCAGAACCACTCGGGGGTGGTGTCGATCCTGCATCTGAGCCTTGGAACTGATTGGGGGCAATATGGGGACAGAATCCTCCTGGGGCGAGAAACCAACGCCATCTCCGCTGATCCTTGCTCCCTTACATTCAGGCTAATCATAAGTGGCGAAGATCTCACGTCAGCATCAATTCAAATAGAGCTTATCAACAGGTCCAAGCGCGGTAAGCCTTAATATCGGGGACTCCTGCAATAGGAGGCCAGCATAAGATCAGGGAACCGATTGATTATCGGCAGCACGTCACAGTCGCCGATCATTGGCTGGAGCTTCGCCATCGCTATTACCTTTGGAACTAGCCTACCTATACCTAGCTAGTCTGGGACGGAGTGGTGCTACTTGTGACTAGGGCTTTTATCGATGAATGAACACGAATCAAGTAGACTGCTTTCGTAGTGACTCCGACAGAGGAGAAGCATCATGCCTCCTGGGTACTCTTTCTGCGCCTGATAAATCAGGAAACTGGTCCAAGCTGGGATTAACAGGATCGACATAAGCCACAGCTCGTGATTGGGAAGTTGTGGCCACCATACCACCATAGCTTGCAGTCCGCTAGAGCTGTAAATTGCGCAGCGTTAAGAAGATGGGACCACGCCCTCATCGCATTCTCTACTTCCCGTTCGGCGATTGAATCACCCTGCCCTTTTGCCAGTCCATACTATGGCTTCACCACTGCCGACCGCATCTTCACGAGCCTCGTCCAAACTGCGCAAATCCTGTGATTTGTGTGCGGCGACCAAAGTCGGATGCACCAAAGAAAAGCCGAGCTGTGCTCGGTGTGCCAAACGAGATCACCCCTGCGTGTATAGCACTGCAAAGCGTGCAGGTCGTACATCGGGCAAAACTCACACCAGGGCACGAAGGGACTCGGCATTGACGATGACAGCGACCATGACCGCCACAGCGTCACCGAGTCCGACATTCACCTCAGCACAGGCAAGTGACACCACCAGTCCGTCCACCCCGGATGGTGGTGGGCTCTCCCCGTCGCTCGGTCTCCAGAGACAATGCTCGCCGTATCCCGACATCTTCGGAGCCCTGAGATCGCTCGACGAGAACTGCCTATCATCACTCCCCGCGAGTTCTTTCCCAGATTTGGACGAGCTCTTCGCCTCGGCAGTAGGACTTCCTCTAGAACAGCAAGACGATGCAGCCACTTTCTTTGACTTCACCCTCGACGACACCCGCACGTGCCCATTCCCTGCACCGGAGCTCATCACGCACCCGACATCTCCCACATCTGCAGTGCGACCTCACATCGATGCAGCACCGACGATCAGCCGTCCAACCTCGGCCGCCTGCCAATGCTTGGCTCGTGCTCTTGCGCTGCTAGCCGATCTCTCCCCAGGCAATCCGGGGTGCGGCAACGATCCGGGGGCCACCGCCACGCCCACGCTGCCCGATTTCGAACGCGTTCTCGCCCAAAACGAGCAGACCAGCGAGACCGTCCGCAGAATTCTGCAATGCAACTGTACCAACGACAGCTACCTCCTGATCACCCTGTCTCTCGTAGTTTTCCGGGTCATTGCCTGGTACACCGCGGCCACGGGGGCTGCCTCAGGCGAGGACCCACTCGAGCCCGTCCTGCAAGGCCCCCCCTCCTCCCCCGACTGCGCGTGCGAGGATGAACAGCGCATTGCCGTGCAGCGCATCCTCTCCAAGCTCGCAGGCGTCCAGGCATCCGTTGATCTGCTGGCACAGCGGCTGCGCCGCATCTCGGAAACGGCCGGGGAGGAGCCGCCGGACACCTGTGACCCCTCGCTGCACATGACCGGCCCCCTTGCAGGAGGCATCCACGCGTTTTTAAAACCTTTCTCGCCCGGCTTGGTGAACACGCTGGAAGCCGATCTGCGGAAGCGTCTTTGTGACCTGTCAAGGGCTATTGTGGATCGCTTGCGGAGGTGATGACCCCGCTGCACCATGCACAGGGAGATCGAGGGCTACTTGGGCCTGGAGGGGCCGGAGAGGGAGGGGCCCAAATCGGGACCCCGATAATGATTCCTTTGTACAATGCACAGTGATACATTATGTTTGTAATCCACTTGCAGATGCAGAATAGATGCAGTTGGCCTTTACCACCGAGCGCTTACCCCCCGAACCCCGAGATCCGAAGCTCGGCGAGTCAATTGAGGTTTAAATATTGTGGCAGGCAAGGTGGTGTACACCACCGGACCATCCGCCAGCCAACCCCAGTGCATCCGTACACCATGGCAACAGCCACAGTCCCCTCCTTTGACTCGAATGACAAACTCTTCGACAAAGGCCAAGCCTTCTGGAACAACTACCTCAAAGGCCGCCCCTCCGCGCCCGACGCCTTCTTCCAGCGCCTCTTCCACTACCACCAATCCCACGGCGGCCAGTTCGGGACGGTGCACGATGTCGGCGCCGGCAACGGGCCCTACGCACACATCCTGCGCTCCAAGTTCCAGCATGTCATCATCTCCGACATCGCGCAGGAGAACGTGATCCTCGCCGAGGATCGTTTGGGCACGGACGGGTTCAGCTACCGCGCAGCCCGGGTCGAAGAGGGCGACGACATCGCCCCCGGCAGCGTGGACATGGTCTTCGCGACCAACGTCCTGCATTTCTGCGACCAGCCGCTCGCGATGAGCGAGATCGCGCGCCAGCTCCGGGCCGGGGGCACCTTTGCCTGCGCGGCTTTTGGCGCGGCGCAGTTCGAGGACCCCCGCATCCAGGACGTTTACACTCGCATCAACCATTCCGGCGGCCGCGCCCTGCTGGCCAAGGCCGATGATCCAGAGAAGTTGGTTGCCGTCATGGCCCGCACGCAGGGCCAGTACAATGTCGCCCCGTTGGATGAGCGGCTGTTTCTGCCCCGCGCGCAGCGCGTTCACCTCAACATGGAGAACGGCGGCATCACCGCGCCCTTGCCGCCGGAGGTGCAGGTCGACGAGCCTGTCTATACGGGCGTGGACGATGTCGAGACCTTTGTGCAGGAGGATGGGTGGAGCTTTGTGACTGGGCTTGAAGGTGTGAAGGAGCATGTCTTGTCGTTTCCGTTTGCGAGGGAAGATCCGCATTTCGGGGAGTTGTGGCAGGAGATGGAAGAGATCATTGGCGACGATGAGGTCAAGGGAACTTGGCCTGCGAAGGTTATCTTAGCTACGAGGCGATAGTTGCAGACTGGAACCGTGGTGTTGTGCTGAATTTGATTATTGAAGCTTGAAACATCCAGCCGTATCCCCAAGTATACGTAATGTGTCTCAAGATGGCGCCTACGATGTCCCCATTCCCATCTGACCAAGAAAATCAGTGAATGACTAGTTTCATGATACCATTCCCGCTTTTCTCTTGGCTTCTTCCACTGTAACGATCTTCCTGAAGCGTGCTTTCGGGTAATTGCTCATTGGATATTCCCTCCAGCCATTCCGACTCCCCCGGGCCCTTCAAGCCCGACTTCCCGATTGACTGAATGCCCCGAGTACTATCCATGGGCCATCACGATCACCTTAAGACTTTCTTGCAATACCTCTCTCCCCATTCTACCTTTCACCCAGACCACCGACCGTTTGCCCAGTGACAAAGCTACCACCATGCCCGCCCCCGCCGCCACCCAAACCGCCACCTTAAACAAATTCATCGACGGCTGGAAAGGTTGGACGCCAGACGGCTTCCTGGCCAGCTGGTCCGACGACTGCGCGCAAGTGACTCTGCCATTCAGCTCGGGGGTCCCGCCTCGCACCCGGGCCATCACCGAGAAGCTCTTTCCCAAGCTCATGTCCATTCTGACCAACTTTCAGGTACAGTAGCCCACCCAGCTAATCAATGGCACACGAAGGGCTAATCAATACCGATTCAGCTGACGGTACACAACATCATCCATGATCCCGCGGAGAGCAAAGCGGTCATCTATGCCATCACCACAGCCGACTCGCCCTTCGGACCGTACAAGAACGAGCACGCGTGCTTTGTGTGGTTCGATGAGAGTGGCGAGTCCGTGAACCGGATCGAGGAGATGTTTGATGGGGTGTTTATGAAGAGCTTCTTGCCGAAGTTGGAGGCGTATATTAAGGGGCAGGAGGAGGCTTGAGCGCAGGTAGATAGATATCTGACAGTCATTGGATGTGACGTGTTTATTATTGGAGTTATTCTACTCGCAGCTGCACTTATTTGGCTGGGTGTGTAAACCTGATCGTGGTCGCGGTAACTTAACTTACAATACATCTTCCGAGGCCAGCCCTGAATCATTTCTGCTTCGTTAACCCTCACCGAAACGACACCTTCGTGTCTGGCGCATTTAGAGATACGCCCTATCTCTACGAAACCACGATCTTGACTCCCGATGCACGAGTCCACACACCATTCTCTAGGAATGAAACGATTTATCATTATAGTATTCAAAATCAAGCTTGCGAACGCGGGTCCTACTTCCCCCCCGCAGCGACCGCCCCCGGCCCCCCATTCTCCTCCAGGTACTTCCCGAATCTCGGCCCAAACTCTTGCAGAAACGCGGTATCGAGCATCTCCTCGAGTCGGGCCACTTTTCCTCCGTCGTCGGTGAACGTCAGGAAAGCCGCGTACTCGAGGTTCCAGTCCCCCCACGGAAGCGTCCCCGTCGACGCCGCGTATACCGCCGCCTTGTTGTTGTCGGGATCATGGATGACGTGGTGGATTTGCAGCTGTCGGAGTTAACATTGCTTGACCGCCTGAACGTAGCTACCGCGACGGAATGCGTACCTGATAGGACTTCACCGTCGCGACGAGGGCAGGCAGAACAACCTCCACTTCCTTGCGGGTACGGACGGGCATGTTCAGGCTGTGGGGGAGGGTGATTTGTTGGAAATCGTCGGAGAAGGTGGAGATCCATTCCTGGGCGTCCCATTTCTTCCAGGCGGAGAGGAACCGCTGCAGTGTTGCGGCTTGAGTGGAAGCTGGGGCGGTCATTGATTGGATGTATTCGTGGTAGAGATGGTGAATGTGGTTTAGCAGGGCAGTGCAGGTTGCTCGGTTGTGGAAATATATCCTCAGGGCCCGGAGGTTGTAGTGACAAAATATTCGCTGGGTAGGTTGAGGCAATGGGAGGCGAAGTTCAACCGTGAATGCAACCAGGCGACAACAGACAAAGAACGCATAATAGTCGAATTGGATGGACATCTTGTGGGTCGGAAAATGGGGTCGGGCAATAACGGGGGATTTCACGACCCGGACACCTCGACGGACGGCATTCGGAAAAGAAAAATAGCCCTGACTGGGAACAAATATCTTGTTCAACCCGTACGCTCGATTCACGACGGTGCAAGATACACTTCCAGTAACATATCCTTTGTCGTGCCGTTGCTCTTGCGAAGTTCACAACTCACAACACTCTGAAAATGGGTTCTATCTCGTACATCCCCTACCGGCTCGATGGCAAAGTCGCCCTGGTGACCGGATCCGGCCGCGGCATCGGCGCCGCCATGGCTGTCGAGCTGGGCCGATGCGGCGCAAAGGTCATCGTCAACTACAGCAAATCCGCCGGACCCGCCAACCAAGTGGTCGAGGAGATCAAATCCCTGGGGTCCGACGCCGTCGCTCTCCAGGCCGACGTCAGCCAGGTGCCCCAAACCGTCCAGCTGTTTGAGGAAGCCGTCAAGGTGTTCGGCGGTATCGACATTGTCTGCTCCAACGCCGGCGTCGTCTCATTCGGACACCTGAGTGAGGTCACCGAGGAAGAGTTTGATCGCGTCTTCAGCGTCAACACCCGGGGCCAGTTCTTCGTCGCCCGCGAAGCGTACAAGCACTTGAACCAGAATGGTCGGATCATTCTGATGAGCTCCAACACGGCCGACTCGTTCACCGTGCCAAAGCACTCGCTCTACTCCGCGTCCAAGGCGGCCATCAACACCTTTGTCCGCTGCCTGGCCAAAGACTGTGGCGACAAGAAGATCACCGTCAATGCGGTTGCCCCCGGCGGCACCGTCACCGATATGTTCCATGAGACGGCCAAGGACTATCTGCCCAACGCGGACAAGCTATCCAAAGAGCAGATCCTGGATGTGAGTTTCGTCAAGCCGCGCCATTTTGTTCACAGAGACTAACATTATAGATTGTGGCTCATGTCTCGCCTTTGACCCGGTGCGGGTATCCCGTCGATATCGCCAAGGTAGTGTGCTTCTTGGCCTCGAGCGAGAGCGAATGGGTGAATGGGAAGGTTCTTGGAATTGATGGTGGTGCTGCTTAGATAGTTTGTCTCTAGAGCTCGATAGCCAATAAAGCTTCATATTGCACTGATGCACGAACTTTACGATTGTCACACTGCGTAGGCATGGTTTGTAGCTATCGGTAGGATACACGTCCCAGGCGGGGCTGTCAACCTTCCCAACACGACTGAGACCCGGATAATGATTCTGGATCATGAAACATAGCTCTAAGCCTCGGTGAAAGAATGCAAAAGTCAAGGCAAGAATGTCAAGTAAGAGCAAACCAAGTCTTGACCCCCTTCCTCACCCGGAATGCCACCTTTCCATCCTCTGCCAGCTTCCTCAAGACCTCCTCCATGAACGGTTCTAATGCCATTTTCCGTACTTCCTCATTCACCCGAGTGCCATGAACTACGTCAATAAGCTCACCAACAGTAACACTGGCCAACTGCCCCGTGGACCTCTCCTTCCGGATCCGACCCAGCGCAGCAAGACACTGCTTTTCCCGACGGGTCTTCTGCGCCAGTTCGGTGGCGATCTTGAGATTGAGGTCGGGAATGACGGCACCGTGGGCGGGATAGCCTGTCCTACATCCTTGAGCCTGCAGCTTCCGGAGAGTGTCCATGTAGAGGCCCAGCTGCTCGACGGCGCTC
This sequence comes from Aspergillus brunneoviolaceus CBS 621.78, assembly GCF_003184695.1. Lineage (NCBI taxonomy): Eukaryota > Fungi > Ascomycota > Eurotiomycetes > Eurotiales > Aspergillaceae > Aspergillus > Aspergillus brunneoviolaceus. The sequence goes on from NW_020290812.1 coordinate 55,123, forward strand.
GTGCCGTGGCCAAGGACATTGTCGCCCGTGAACATGGCGTTTTCCTCCTCAAGGACAAAGCACATGTGGTCATGCGAGTGGCCTGGTCCGTGAACTGCGCGGAGGGTCGCACCTTCGACTTTGAAGATTTGGCCTTCCTCGATGGGGTGTTGGCCCTGCTCGGGCGAGTTCTTGTAGATACCATCCACCAAGTGGGGATACATCCGGATGAGATCCGGAACGCCGCCGGTATGGTCACCGTGCCAATGGGTGAGGAACACATGGGACAGCGAGATCGATCGGTTCGAGAGTGTGACGTCGATCAAATCGGCCCACTCACGGTAGCCCTGTGCGGTGTCGATGAGAAGGCGGTGCTGGCCTGTGCCCACGATATAGGTATTCGTGCCTTGCAACGTGAACTCCACCGGCCATTAGGTTCGATCAACTCGGGGGGGGGGGGGGGGGTCGGTGAGGGGCATACCTTTCCCGCATTCTGGCCAAGGACTCGAAGCACCCGCGGGCTGAGCTGTTCGATATCCAGAAGTTTGGGCAGTCGTGACTGCTGGGTGACGAGATAGTCATCGAACGCGCAGGCGTTCAGGGTCTTGTTGATCTGTCGGTAGCCTCCTTCACCCATTTTGATCTTGGGATGCGATGGTCTGGTCTGGCTTGGAAGCGTTATCGACAATTCAGACCGGAAATTCCCAAGATTCATTTGTATAACCCGTCGGGGGTGCTGCGTCTGCGTATTCCGTTGTCCGGATCCCGACTCGGGAGTCGGGCTATTTGTCTCTGCTGCTAGTCTATGTGGTGGCAAGTACTTGGAGATACATGGAGTGACTGGACTATTTATCCTGGGAATCCAAGTCGATGTGGCTCCATTATCAATCAGTTTGATTCACTCTCCTTTGCATTTTGGTGCGCGCTAGACACTCTCCACTCTTCTTTTGCCTGATATCTACCCTACACCTCGCTACACTTACATATTTGCTGCCGCTTGTACAGGTAGCAAGGGCATGTCGGCTCCCTCGTCGTCGTCTTCAACAGCCTCATTCGACATGGTAACCTATACCCCCCCAGCAGAGGCGCAAGACCTACCCACCAAGCTTAAGGTCCTGTACTTCAGCAACGAGTTTCCCACAGATGACCTTTCGGCCCTTCTGCGCCGGTTACACAGTCACAGCAAGCACAGCAGTCATCCCATCTTGGCTCGGTTCTTGAGTGAAGCCACGAGGGTGCTGCGAAATGAGGTCAGCCAGCTACGCGTGGAACTGGGGCAGCTGGTTCCTGCTTTCGAGTCCGTGACGACTTTGGCTGGTGAGACAAAGCTACGCAAGGGACCGCTTGCTCAATCTATCGATGGAGTGCTGCTCTGTGTGTTGCAGCTGGGGATGTACATTGGGTACGCCTCTCATTCCCTTTGGTTCTTCCTGTGCTAGACTAATTGATCAGGCACTGCGAGCTCTATCCAGAGGACCGGGCAACAGAGACCAACAGCTTACTGACTGGCTTGGGTGTGGGTATACTGGTCTCGACAGCCGTTTCAGTCTCCACATCCCTGGACGATGCAGTCACGGCTGGTGTGGAAGTCTTGCGCATTGCCTTTCGCCTCGGCGTGTTCGTGGCCGACGTCTCGCATAACCTAGAGGCCGTTGATGCGGAGTCTTCCGAGTCATGGGCATACGTTGTCCATGGAATGACTGTCGACGAAGCTCAGGCAGAGCTGGATGACATCCAAGCCAAGGAGCGGACCCCATCAGCCAGCAAGATCTTTGTCAGTGCGATCAGCGAAACCTCGGTCACTGTGAGCGGACCCCCATCTCGGCTCAAGGCGCTTTTCCGCAATTACGCCTCGTTTCGTGATCGCAAATTTGCGCACCTCCCGGTCTATGGAGGGCTATGCCATGCAGCGCATCTCTACACGCGTGAAGACGCACAGGCAGTCGTCCGATCGCCTTCGCTACCGGCGCGATATAAACCCGTCGTGCCCGTCATGTCCACCAGCTCCGGCCAGCCGTTTCTTGCCTCCAGTGCTGCAGAGCTATTTGAGCAGGTGATTTTCGAGGTTCTAACCAAGCAAATCGTGTGGGACAATGTTCTTCGTGGTGTTGCCGAGCGGGTCGCTAAGACCGACGTCCACGATGTCAACATCAAGGTCTTCCGTCACTCTCTTCCAGCCCAGCAGCTGTCGACTGCGTTGACGTCCGCCATGACGGATCTCCCGGTCGATACCGACGACCTTCTGGCGTGGGTCGGGACCGACGTCGACCACGGACAGTACTCGCCCGGAAGCTCCATGCAGTCGAAGATTGCGATCGTCGGCATGTCCTGTCGCATGCCAGGTGGTGCCACGGACACAGAGAAGTTCTGGGATCTCCTTGAAGCTGGACTGGACGTACACCGGAGAATCCCCGCCGATCGCTTCGATGTGGACTCGCATCACGATCCTACTGGGAAGAGGATGAATACCAGCCACACGGCGTACGGGTGCTTCATCGACGAGCCGGGCCTTTTCGACGCACCGTTCTTCAACATGTCGCCCCGTGAAGCGGAACAGACCGACCCCATGCAGCGCTTGGCTATTGTCACCGCGTATGAAGCCCTGGAGCGAGCCGGGTATGTGGCAAACCGCACGCCAGCGACAAATCTCAACCGCATCGGCACCTGGTACGGCCAGGCCAGTGACGACTATCGGGAGGTCAACACGGGTCAAGAGATCAGCACCTACTTCATCCCCGGTGGATGTCGCGCCTTTGGTCCCGGGCGCATCAATTACTTCTTCAAATTCGCGGGACCCAGTTTCAACTGCGACACGGCCTGCTCCTCGAGTCTGGCCACCATCCAGGCGGCCTGCACTGCACTTTGGGCAGGCGACGTCGACACTGTCGTCGCAGGAGGTCTGAATGTGCTCACCAACTCGGATGCGTTCGCCGGGCTCTGTAACGGCCACTTCCTCACCAAGACGCCCAACGCCTGCAAGACTTGGGACTGCACGGCTGATGGGTACTGTCGCGCCGATGGTGTCGGCTCGATTGTCATGAAGCGGCTGGACGATGCATTGGCGGACAACGACAACATCCTCGGCGTGATTCCAGCGGCGGCGACCAATCACTCTGCCAATGCGGTTTCCATCACGCATCCTCACGCCGGCCACCAGTCCGATCTGTATCGGCAAGTCATGGCGCGGGCCGGCATCGACCCGCTTGACGTCAGCTACGTGGAGTTCCACGGCACGGGAACTCAAGCAGGTGATGCCGAAGAGATGGAGTCCATCACCAACGTGTTTGCCCCTATAAAGGGCAAAAGGCGAACCGCCAAACAGCCGCTTCATATCGGTGCTGTCAAGGCAAATGTTGGCCACGGAGAGGCTGCTGCGGGTGTGACGGCGCTTATCAAGGTCCTGCTTATGCTGCAAAAAGGTGCAATTCCGCCTCATGTCGGCATCAAAACTGACATCAACCCGGGCTTTCCTAAAGATATGGACCGGCGCAACCTGCATATTCCCTTCGAGACCACTGCATGGTCTAGGACGTCCGAGAAGAAACGCATTGCGGTGGTGAACAACTTCAGTGCAGCTGGTGGTAATACTACGCTTGTGCTGGAGGAAGGTCCAGTGCGAGACAGACTTGGATCCGATCCGCGACCCAGTCATGTCTTTACCGTCTCTGCAAAGAGTAAAATTTCCCTCAAGGGCAATCTCCAGCGACTAATTGCTTACCTTGAGAAATATGAAGATGTGAGTATGGCCGACCTGGCGTACTCCCTTACAGCCAGACGGTATCACCACAACCATCGTGTGGCCGTTACCGCTACAGACGTGAGCAGCCTGAAGCAACAACTTATTTCCGAGCTGGACGGGGTCGACACCATGAAGCCAATTCCAACAACCGGAGCACCGCCGGTCGCATTTGTCTTCACCGGGCAAGGCGCCGCCGACAAGTCGATGAACCTGCAGCTGTACCACCACTCCCCATTCTTCCGGTCCCAGCTCGAAAGCCTTGACCGTCTGGGTCAACAGCACGGCTTTCCCTCGTTCCTCCCAGCCGTCGATGGCAGTTATCCCAAAGACCACGCCTGGTCGCCCGTCATCACCCAAGTGGCTCACACCAGCGTGGAGATTGCCTTGGCCAAATACTGGGAGACACTGGGTATCAAACCCGAAGTCGTCGCCGGACATAGTCTGGGCGAGTACGCGGCCTTCGTCATCGCCGGTGTCCTCTCCGCAAGCGACGCCATTTTCCTGGTTGGGTCGCGTGCTCAGATGCTGGAGTCCTTGTGTACTGCCGGCACGCACAAGATGATGGCCGTGAAGGCGTCGCGACGCGAGATTGAGGATGCGGTCAGGGACCTGCCGTATGACCTCGCATGCGTGAATGGGCCCAAGGAGACTGTTCTGTCGGGGACCACCGAGCAGATGGAAGCCGTTTCGGTCCCTCTCAAAGAACAAGGCTACAGGGTCATCTTCCTCGATGTCCCATTTGCTTTCCACTCCGCCCAGACCGACCCCATCCTGGACCTGTTCGAGGAGACCGCCAGAAAGAGCGTCATCTTCCGCCCACCCACGCTGCCCATCGTCTCCCCCTTGCTGGGTAAAGTTGTCTTTGATGAAAAGTCCCTCAATGCCGAGTATTTGCGCCGAGCGACGCGCGGAACAGTCGATTTCTTGTCTGCCATGCAGAACGCGCAGGAGACCTCGATCGTCGACAAGGACACCGTCTGGGTTGAGGTCGGGCCGCACCCGGTCTGTGTGGCATTTATCAAAGCCAGCTTCGACCCTGCTCCGGTAACGGTGGGCTCTTTCCGCCGTGGGGAGGACAACTGGACCACTCTCGCAGCGAGTCTGGGGCAGCTTCACACCGCGGGGCTGCAGGTGCGCTGGGATGAGTTCCATCGGCCTTTTGAGGCGGCGCTGCGTCTTCTAGATCTGCCCACCTACAGCTGGAACGAGAAAAATTACTGGATTCAGTATAGAGGAGACTGGGCGCTCACCAAGGGCAATACCTTCTACGATGTGGAGAAGGGTATCAATCGACAGGCCCCGGCTGTCCCGGTCTCTAGTCTCAGCACCACCACTGTGCAGCAGATCATTGAGGAGAACTTCTCTGGATCGTCCGGCAAGGTCGTCATGCAGTCTGACTTGATGCAGCCTGATCTCCTTGCCGCGGCGCACGGACACAAGATGAACAACTGCGGTGTCGTTACGTCTGTAAGTGCTTATCAGACCTTCTGCCTCGGGCTTCTACTGACCACATAGTCCATCCATGGCGACATCGTATACACCCTCGGTGAATACCTCTACAAGAAGCTCATCCCCACGGCCAAGACCGTGCATGTCAACATCACCAACCTGAAGGTGACCAAGGGCCTCGTGGCCCAAAGCAACACCAAGGTCCCGCAATACTTCCGCGTCACCGCGACAACAGCCGACATCCACGCCGGTGCCGCCGACTTCGTCTGGGAGAGCGTCGCCAACGACGGCACCGTCTCGGAACCCTTTGCAACCTGCCGCGTCGTGTACGGCGATGCGGACGACTGGCTTTTATCATGGAGCCCGCTCGCGCACCTGGTGCAGGGCCGCATCGAGACCCTCGAGCGTCTCGCCGCGGAGGGGACCGCCAACCGCTTCTCGCACAAGATGGCGTACACCCTCTTCGGCAACAACCTGGTCGAGTACGCCGACAAGTACCGGGGCATGCAAGCGGTCGTGATGCACGAGTTCGAGGCCTTCGCCGACGTCACCCTCAAGCACGTCTCCGGCGGCGGGAGCTACATCGTGCCTCCGTACTTCATCGACAGCGTGGCGCATCTGGCCGGGTTCATCATGAACGTCTCTGACGCCAGCGACACGGCTAACACCTTCTGCGTGACCCCGGGATGGGACAGTATGCGCTTCGCGCGGCCCTTGGTCCCCGGGCAGCGGTACCGGTCCTATGTCAAGATGATCCCAACCGCCGACGATCCCTCCGTGTATCTGGGGGATGTGTATGTCTTCCAGGACCATGTGATCGTCGGGATGGTGGGCGGCATCCAGTTCCGTCGCTACCCCCGCATCCTCATGAACCGGTTCTTCGCCGCGCCGGACTCCTCGATCGCGAAGTCCTATGCTGCTGCTGGGGGTGCCGGTCCTGCCGTCTCTGCCCCGGCGCCTGCTGCTCCTGTTTCGCAGCCCACGCTCGCGGTGGTAGAGGCTACCCCAAAGGTCAATCCGTCAGCACCGACCCCTGCCTCTACACCAGCACCGGCGGCCGCTGCTGCTGCCCCGGCCGTCGACTCCGACAGCACATCCGGCAAGGCTCTGGCCTTGATTGCCACCGAAGCCGGTCTCGACCCATCCGATCTCACCGACGACGCAGCATTTGCCAATCTGGGTGTGGACAGCCTGATGAGTCTGGTGATCGCCGAGAAGTTCCGCGAGGAACTGGGGATTGTGGTGGCCGGGAGTCTGTTCTTGGAGTATCCTACCATCGGAGCTCTGCGGTCGTGGTTGGAGGAGTATTATAGTTAAACCGAACATTTGCTTTTTGATCTCGGTGGTAAGAATGTGTGAGGGTTCCCGCGCGACAGTTTGTGCATCATTTGCAATATATCTACAGAATCCAGATCGGAGCGTGTAATATCGCCTTGAAAGTCCAATGGTCATTAGTTATTCCTAATTCCCTCAGCATAGTTTCACGATCAACTTCCTCTATCTCCAAATCCTTTCAGGATGATGAAGTGTTGGTGGGTTGGTGGCTGCGTCGGGCGGCTGTATAGCAGACATCTTCATCCTAGTAGATTTGGTTGCTGTCATAACCAAGAACTATATTCTATAGAGCTGTTTCTGATTCACTGGTGTACTTGTTATATTGGGAATAATTGGAAGACCTAGGCTCCCAGCTGTAAATACTTGTGAATCTGCTTTTCCGAGAATTTCTCGTCTAAGATCTACCAGTATTCTTCAAGAAATACTTTTAGAGTCTGAGCATATTTTTCTTTTGGTATAGTCTTTTCTTTATAAAAGTCCTCGAATGCGAACAATGCGATATCTTGTTTTAGTAGGGAAACAGAAAAATACATGTACATATACGGACAGTCGGTACTAATTAGGCTATAATTTTATGTTTTGTGTCCTTACTATCAGTTCGATATTTTTAGTTTCTATTCTCTTCTACTCTCCCCTACCTTAGATTATATGTAGCCTCTAGAGAAAAGTCAGATAGTAGAGTTATGTAATAATTTATGTAGCTGCCGGCTCGCAAAGGGCCCTGTAGGAAGAACTTTCTTATTCAAGAATAAGGCTTTCATGAATGAATTCAGCAATCGCAGTCCAGACGGCCACATCCTCAATAAGAACACATCATCACCCACCATTGGCCATCCTCATCCTGGTACCTGCAGAAGATCATTCGCGCCATCAATCCCGGCATCGATTCATCCACCCATCCACACACAACCCGTCCCCCTCAATGCCCATTCTCCTCCGAGTCCGCGCCGCCCTCCTCCCCAAAATGCTCCTTCCCCTCCGCAAACACCTGATCGTAGTCAAACTCCGTCCAGTTGATCTGGGGACACACGCCCGCAAACCGCCACTCCCCCTCGACGCGGGCGTACCACATGGTCGCCGTCCCGTGCGCATGGCCCTTGACCGCCACCTCGGCGAGGGTCTCGTCCGTGTACCGCTGATGGGCGACGCGCAACTGATGGCGGCCCACGATGGCGTCGTCGGCCGTCTTCTCCCACGCGCTCAGCCCGACCAGGTGCTGCGTCCGGAGGCGCGGGTTGCCCAGGAAGCGCGGGTCGGAGGCCATGCGGATGAACTCGTCGCGCGGCATCGCGTCCCAGAGTTTGTTGAGAAAGGACCGGTAGTCGATCTACAGGGAAAAGAAATCAGAGGGTGGGAACTACTGGCTGCAGTGGTTAGGAAGGGGGGCTCGGAAAGGGGCAAGCCCTACTCGGAGGGTGGGGGCCACGCTTGCCCGCAGACGCTCCCAGTCTTTCGTGTCGTAGCTGTCGGCCCATTCGAAGAGGGCGCGCTGGCAGCTGGTGATCTCTGGGGGGTTGGTCAGTATCCTGCGATTTGGGCCGGGGGGTTAGGGTGGAGGAGGTCATGTGACCTGGTGTGGTTGTTGGGAAGTACCTTCGAACGTAGGGGTCTTGGACATTGTGATTGTCATCGTGGACTGTATCCTTGGGCTTAGGGAGTGCGAGTGTGGTTTTTCAGATTGAGGTACACACCTTCCCACTCTGTGGGAACTTGTATCAAGTGGTGATGGTGGTTGGTGGTGGATGGATGCTGCGTCGGGAAGCGAGGCTCGGGTGATTCGCATTCGTTCTCGGGTTTCGGGGCATTTCTGGTTTGGCGACCCCCACCAATCCCTTTTCGCGTGGTGCAATGGTATTGGCCCGAGGCTGGTTGCACCGGGTTTCATGTTTCTGGCCGCAGAGGAATTTCCCCTGGCTTGCGTTGAGGAAGTAGGGGTTCTAGGTACAATTGCAGTCTGGTCGACCGTGGCGGTCGATGCTGGCCCGAGTCCTTGTGTGAGCATGGCATTTCTGGTCGACTGGTTTGCCTCCGTGGGTTAATATGTAAATGGGTTCGTAGAATCAGGAATACATCATCACCTAGCCACGAGGGCTTGCGATCAAACTGTATCTCTATTGACAGACTGGCTGTCATCTCCAAGGCGGTTGTCCTTTGCTTGCATGTAGAGAGGGTGGAAGTTCGACTTGGCGGGACGGGAGGCTTTCCTTTCCAGTTGCCACTGCACGATCAGTGTCACTCAGTCCACACCCCCCTTCTTGCGGCTGGCTGTGTTCTTGATTGATATGCAAATGTTAAGCACCATAATAGTGCTCTCGACAGTCAATGGTAGGAAACGTCCAGTGCGTCATTTAATTCTCGTTGTGTGGAGCGAAGACTTTTTATATATATTGCTGCCCCTCTTGTGCGGGCAAGCGTGAGACGTCGTTGTGGATCGCTTTTTGGTGGAGATCAAACTGGCAGTGGTATAAGATACGAGTCTCGATACGAGAGATAGCCACAGGTTACATCGACCGAGATGAAAACACAAATAAAGTACAGTACATTAACTACCAACTATCTATCTACTGCTCCATCCAAATGACCCGTTCATTCATCTTCCCGCAGCCTCCTCCGCACACAACCCTCCTCACGCAATCACCACCTTCTTTACCTCAACATCATCCGGCTCCGTCTTGGGCACCTCGACAACCAACACCCCATCCTCCAATTTGGCCGAGATCGCCTCGCCATCCACTTTCGGCGCACTGCCCGGGCCGCCTAGTCGTACTTTGCGCTCAAACGCCCCCACCCGGCGCTCATCCAGCGCAATCGTCTTCAGCAGCTCCTCTGACCCCGGCCGAGCGATAGTCCCCGAAATACCAAGCTGCACAGCCCTGGGGTCCCAACTGACCTCGACGTCTTCCTTCCTCGCGCCGGGTAGAGGCACGTGGATCACGAACGCCTCGGGGGTGTCGAACACGTCCACATCGGGTTGGTATGTATCGGATTTGACTCCGGGGAACGTGTAGGGTGGTTGATTGGAGGAGAGGAGGGGGAAGCCCCAAGGGTGGTGGGGTGCGTCGAAGCCGGTGCGTGCACTGTAACCACCCGCACCCCATCCTCGGCCCCGGGGTCCGCCTCGCTGGAAGCCGGGGAACGTGTCAGACGGCTGCTGATAAGGCAATCCGCCTGCGCCGTGTCTTTGCGCACCCGGGAATTGGTACGGCTGGCGCGGGAACGCGGGCTTGCATTTGTTGTCATCATCGTCATCGTTGTCGTCGCCCCACGGGGACGGATAGGGTTGGCGCCAGGGAATGGGACCCGGATACGGGTACGGCTGGTGGCCCTCTGCGGGTCCCGGGTAGGGGTATGGCTTGCGCGGGAACGGCCTGGGCTTTGTTCCGTCGTCATCGCCCCACGGCGAAGGGTAGGGCTTTCTGCCTTCCGCCGGGCCTGGGAAGGCATGTGGCTGGTGCCATGGGAGAGGGCCGGGGTAGGTGTGTGGCTCCTGCGCGTAGCCCGGGAACGGATATGGTTTGCGGCCCTCGGGCGCGCCGGGGAAGGTGTATGGTGGGTGGCCCTTTGCCGGCCCGGGGTATGGGTATGGCTTGCGCGGAGCCGTGGCCTCACCGGGTTCGTGGGTTGCCTCGTTGGTGTCGTCCCCGTCGCGGGGCTGCGCCGCCCAGGGCGATGGGTAGGGGTGGCCGGGGCGACCGACCTGGTTCGGGCCGGATTGGAAGGCCCAGGGGTTGGGAGTGGAATGAGGAGAGGAGAATGGGTGAGTTGGGCCCTGTTCGTCTGTGGTGGCGGCAAAGGCCCAGGGTGGGATGTTCTGGTTCAGGGCTCGGATGGTCATGGTTATAATCAAGTCGAAAAGACAGTGTAGAGCAAGATCGAATGGCAAGATGATGTTGGACTAGAGTTGACTGACTGACTGCTGATGGATTTGGATCTGAATGGGGACACGAAACCATACTCGATGTCTCCCTTTTATAGTTCCAATCCAGGCAACCAAAATTCACCAATCTATCCTCTACAGCGACTGAGTTTGCCACCATTTGGTTGCTGCGGATCTGTGGCGCCGCCAAGTTCATTGATGGCGGACAATGTCGGACATCCTAGCCCCCGAGCTGTCAATTGCCTGCTATTGTTGGGCTTCAAACCTCCCTCGGACATTCTACCCCCCGACCACATCCCAAAACAGCCCCCTTTTCCTGCATCCACACCACCCCTTGGATGGGACTCCCTTGAATTAAGTATGATACAACTGGCACGGCGTAGGACAGATTCGGACACGCTATACCCCGATAGCCTATTTCTCATTGCCCGTGGACTACTATCTCCCGACAATCGTCCTGCTCAGCGCGCATGTCCGAACCCCGAACCCCCCCATCGGAGGCCAAGAAGCCCGATCGATAAGATCATGGACTGGCCGGCCACGATCGAAAACAACAGACAAAGAAAGACTGGTCGCTAATTTCTGCGTCATACCATGTCCACCTACGCGATCCTTGGCGCCACCGGCAACTGTGGCACAGCTCTCATCGACAACCTGTTGCGCACCGAAAATGCGCGAATCCACGCCTATTGCCGCAACAAAGCCAAGCTGACCCAAAAGGTCCCAGCGGCCGCCGACAGCAAGCGCATCACGGTCTTTGAAGGGAATATCTACGACATTGACCTACTGGCTGAGTGCATACGCGACACGCGCGCCATCTTCCACGTGGTGACGACCAACGACAATGTGCCCGGCTGCCACGTCGGCCTGGACACGGCAAAGAGCATCATCGCCGCCATCGAGAAGCTAAAGCTCCACGGCCAGCTGCGCGCACCCCTCCCCAAAATCGTCCTTCTCTCCTCCGGCACCATTGACGACCATCTCAGTCGCCACATGCCGTGGTGGTTCCGCCCCATCCTTCGCACCGCCGCCTCGCACGTCTACGAGGACCTGCGCCGGACTGAGGCCTACCTCCGGGCGCAGGAGGACCTGGTGTCCACGATTTTCATCAAGCCCGGGGGGCTCGCAGTGGATGCGCAACGCGGCCACGAGCTGAATCTTGACCACGACGAATCGTTCGTCTCGTACCTCGACCTGGCCGCGGGAATGATCGAGGCCGCGGATGATGAGGGTGGGAGATACCAGATGAAGAATGTCAGCGTGGTGAACAGGAATGGGTCGGCCAAGTTTCCCTCCGGCACCCCGATGTGTATTGCCACCGGTCTAGCGAGACATTTCTTCCCGTTTCTGCATGCCTATCTGCCATCTACCGGGCCTAGCTAGTGAGTTCTACAACATGGAATAGAATATAAAATGCGAGTGCGTTGGTCCGCGCGAAGCAAGCCATTCCACAAAGTTAATTACATAGGGTCACATTTCAACTGTATTCTAATCCAACCAAAAACCCACTAAGCAAGATCCGGCCGGATCTTCCACCCCATATCAAAACCCGTAAAATTCACAAACTTCTGGTCGGTGGGCCAGTCCTTGGTCGTGTCCAGCGCCATGCGCGCAATCTTCAACCACATATCGCCCTTGACCGGGAACGCATCAGGGTACTCGGCCTCGAACGGGCGCGCGGCCTCCTGGCCGTTCTTCAGCGCGCGGATCATCTTCGCCACATGCCCGTCGTCGTGCTCCTTGTTGACGGCCGCGTACAGCTCCTTCCAGCCCATGTCCGCGCTGAAGTCGTCGTGATAGTCCGTGATCGCGTCGTCGTGCAGCTCGGCCGACCCGCTGACCACGTACCAGGCCAAATCCAGCCGGCCCTTCCACTCGACGAGGCGGACCCGGTCCGCGAGGCCGATCCAGTCCTGGCGGATGAGCACGCTGAAGAAGAGCGAGCTGGTGAGGGTGTGCATGTAGAAGAAGTCGATCTTGCGCTTGCGGCCGGGCCGCTGGCTGGCGCCGGCCATGTAGGCGCAGACGCTGATCATCTCGGCGGTGCGGCGCTGCAGCTCGCGCTCGTCGGGCTTGACGGTGAACTGCGAGCCGATGGCCGCCATCTCGAGGAGAGCGCGGCCGACGACGCCGTCGCGCATCTTGTTGCCGAAGTCCTCCCAGCGCGGGGCGGACCGGATCGCCTCGGTGGCGCGGGCCTCGCGCAGCAGCTGCACGAGCGGCTTGGGGTGCGCCGGCGGGTACGCGATGGCCGCCTGCGCCTCGCACGCCTCGAACAGCCGGCTGATGTGGCTGTCGTCGTGGGCGGCCGCCTGCGCCAGCGCCTCCGCGATCAGGGTGGGCTGCTGGAACTCGATCCCCAGCCCCAGGTGGATCACCGGGTGGTAGGCGCCCTCGTACAGCCGCGCCAGCATCTTCTCGGCGATCGCGTTGCGCGAGAACACATATTTGTTCACGACTGCCTGCCACCCGTGCGCGTCCATCTGCTGCTGGAAGAAGACCAGGAACGAGGTGTACTGCGTGATCGCGCCCAGCGTTTCCAGAAAGAAGGCCTCGTCCGTGAGCCGCTCGACCGTCGCGCCGTCGACCGCCGGGATCGGCCGCTGGATGCCCACCCCGTCGTCGTAGGCGCGCTGGATGTCCGCGGGCCCGGCCCCCAGCGCCAGGCAGGTCAGGATCGAGTGCGCGATGTGGTTGTGGCCCGCCCGGTCGCGGAAGAACATGTGCCATTCCTCGTGGTTCTTCTGGAGGAGCCGGTTGGCCTCCTGGATCGAGGCGCGGTCCACGGCCGCGTCGCCCAGGAGGCCGACGTGCTCGTCCGACAGGCCGATCTGCGAGTTCAGCGTGACGGTTTCGGTTGCGGTTGCGGTGGAGCCCATGGTTTGTCGTTGCTGTTTTAGCTTCTGGTTTGGGTTTGACTGGATGTCGAGTGGTCTTGTTGTTCTTGATGCGGGCTATATACATGATCAACCCTAACCGGGAAAAATGGAAATCGGAAAGCGGACTGCGACGCCCGGACCCCGAACCCCCTTGCAATCCACCCGAACCCATCACCCCATATATTCGGGGCATTTATCACGCCCTCCAGGGTTCGCAATGAGCGGACCCTACGTGACACACACCACCAGAAATGGCTACGATGACTGCGACAACACCAACAGAGACAGAGGGCCTCCCGCCCAGCCGGTATCTCTGCCTGACCATCCTGGGCTATCGCAAGCCCGGCATGAGCGAGGAGGCCTACCGGCGACATATGATCCAGGTCTCGGCGCCCTTGACAAAAGACCTCATGGTCAAATACGGAGTCAAACGGTGGACGGTGGTGCGCATCGTCTTCTCGGATTAAGTGCCCGCACGAGCGAACTGACACTGGGGCTATGCAGATCCACAATCCGACGCAGACGCGCCTCTTGATGAACCGGATCTATGATCGCCAGATGGCCAATATCGCCGACTATGATTGCTTCAGTCAGGTGGTGTTCGAGAGCGTGGACCACTACAAGAAGATGAAGGAGGATCCGTACTACAAGGAGCATCTTTTTGGGGATCATGAGCACTTTGCGGATACGCGGCGCAGCCAGTAGGTTTTTATCTCCAGCCCCTGAGATGAGAGCGAGTTTTTCTGACTGGCAGCGTAGAATGACGATTGGGTGGATCGAGGAATGGATCAATGATGGTACCGTGCGAGAGGGATTGGAGTTTCCAAGTGATGCGCAGCGGGGAGCGTCGGGGATCGTGTCGGCATCGGGCCTGGCCATGATGACTGTGTTTCTGGGCGCGTTTATCTTTCTTTCGAGATAGATTGGATCTAAGTACGTTCTCGATGAAAGTTTTTGTATGTGCAGAGACACCGAATTTGCAGATTGTGTAGCTGTTATTATAATATTAGTGGAATACAAATCGCTCCCCTGGTGATCGGTTCGTCTATTGGAGCACGCTTGGGGATAGGGGCCGGGCTCGACTCCCAGTGGTTGCTATGTAGTGTGTACCTACAGGGCATCTCTCGATTGTGTACTCGATGACCTTTCTCTATGTCCTGCACTCGGTGCTACTCGCCAAATGCGTGCTGGGTCACCGGCCACTGCCAGGGATACTGATTTCCGCCTTCAAGCCCCGCTGCGCTGAGGGGACGACGCATGGCTCTCTAGGCCAAAGATGCAGTGACCCTCCAGTGGCCAATCCCTCACAACCATTGTTTATTCCCCAAGTGGCTGACAAACGCTCCTCCATGGGTTTCCACGGTCGCGTTCTCGATGACCTCCAATTGCCAGCGCACACTGTCCTCCATCGTCATCGGGCTTGAGAAATGCGGCGCGTACGCCTGCAGCTTGGCGACCATCCGCCGTCGTCCCTCCGCCTCGCCCTCAGACGGAGCTGTGTCGGGCTTGGACACGGCGCCGGGACTGATGGCCATGAACAGGATCCCGTCCGTCGCGCCGAGCGAGGCATGATACTTGGCCATGAGGAGGTTGGCCGCCGCCTTGGAGATCGCGTAGGGCGTCGCGTTGTCCAACGCGAAGTGTCGGACGAGGTCCGGGTCGGCCAGCAGGGACGAGATGGTGATCACTTTCTTGGCTCTCCCCCTTCGAATCAGCGGCAGGAATGCGTTGACGGTGTGCGCCACCCCGACCACGTTCGTGCGGCATGACTGTAAGATGTCGCGCTCCAGGACCTCGGGCGCCAGGTCCGTGATCGGTGTGAAGGCGCTGGTCGGGGTCAGGATGGCGGCGTTGTTGATCAGCACATCCAGGCCCCCGCCGGTGATGGCGCCGACCTGCTCGGCCGCTGTCTGCAGGGCTTTGGGGTCGGTGATGTCGGCGCAGACGAGGTGCGCATTGGTCAGTCGATCTGCTAATAAATGGGTATGCGTTGAGGATTTATCGCGAACGAGTCCGACTACGGTGTTTTGCGGGTTGGAGGAGAGGTGCTTCAGCCAGGTGTAGCCCAGTCCTCGACTTGCGCCGGTGATGAGATAGGAGGGCATGGTGTTTTGCTGGATCGGGATCGATGAACGGTGACCGGTCGCATAAATAACAGAATGCACATGCTTTTATTTCTTCTTTGAATGATTTGATGTCATCTGGCAGTGAGGTATCGTGCAGTAGCGCGCGTGCAGATCGCCAACCCTATTGGTTTTAATTCAGAAAGGCGTCGGGCTATTGTCGTCGGGGATTCGAAGCATCCCGGAGCCCGGTCATACTCCCAGTCTAGGCCTACTAGCTATGCAGCAACAGGGGTCCAACTGCATACTAGGAATCCTAGGAATCGTCAATGCGCACGTAAGTAAACACCCGGATCCCGATCAGTCGATGATGACCAGTCTCGCTTGCCTAGTTGGACCAGTTGCGCGTTGGCGATCTTGTAGGTGAGAGTACAGTACATAAGTTATTAGGGTTGTGCCAACAACCCAAACTTGTGCCCCTCCCTTGTGCCCCGAACAATTCACTCAAGATGGATGCAACCTACACCGACAAGTTCAACAATTTCGAGCTGCCCATGAAGGCAGCCATCTCAGGGTTGGTAGCGACCGTGACGACCGTTCTCGCCTACATTGTCTTTCTCTCGTACACCCCTCGTGTCGACAGGAAATCCCCCAAATTCACGCCCAACACCGTGCCACTGGTGGGGTCATGGAGTTTCTTCACGCAAAAATGGTAAGTATGCCTATCTCGCTTCCTCCACATTCATGCGTGTCTAAGCAACGCAACGCATAGGGCATTCTGGCAAGACTGCGTGGCCAAGAGCCCGACCGGGCACTTCAGCTTCTGGCTGGGCAAGTACCATGTGGTGGGGATGTCGGGGCCCGCGGCCCGCAAAGTGTTCCTCGACAACCCTAACTTCGACTTCGTGCGCGGCGCGACTCTGGTCGGCCACGGCCCGGACTTCGTGCCTCCGCTGCACGCCATCTTCCACGGCAACTTCCAGAACGGCCGCAGCTACTTCCAGCGCCGCTTGGTGGACTTACAGAAGTCCGAGCAGCTGGGGAAGCGTCTGCCCGGCGTGACGAGGGACGCGCGCGGGGCATTCGAGGCGCTACGCCACCACGCCTCCGGCGTCATGAACCCGACGGACGCCTGCTATCACCTGGTGGTGCAGCAGGCCTGTCGCGTAGTGTGCAGCGACGAGATCGCGGACGATCCGGCGGTGCTCGCGAGGACCCAGAGCGTGCTCTCGCTGCTGATGCACACGAGCAGCATCCACGCCGTGGCGCTGCCCTACCTACCCTCGCTAGCCAAGCTGAAGCGCCGCTGGGGCCGCTACAGCCTGAGCCGGATCGTGACGCCGATCGTGCAGCGCCGGCTGCACAAGAAGAAGGATTCCCCGCGCCACGACGACGTGGTGCAGTACATGCTCGACCGCGGCGACCCGCCGGAGTGGATGGTGGCCTTCTTCATCTCGACGCTGTTCATCGCCTCCGCCAACGCCGGCTACCTCAGCGGCGCGATGCTGAACATCCTGGCCCACCATCCGGACTGGCAGGCGCGCATCTACCGCGAGATCAAGACCGTCGCCGCGGCGCACGCGCCGAACAACCGTCGCCACGCGCCCCTGGTCGACCAGCTCGACGCCATCCCGCTCGACGCCTGGGAGTCCTTCTTCCCCTCCATCGACCTCTGCTTCAAGGAGGCCATCCGCATGTGGGTCGCCTTCCCCATGATTCGCCTCAACATGGCGCCCCACGCCGTCCCCATCCCCGGCACCGCCGAGGTCGTCCCCGCCGGCACCTTCGCCGCGTACAACTCCACCGAAGTCCACTTCAACCCCGACCTATACCCGGACCCGTACCGGTACGACCCCGAGCGCTTCCGCGAGGGGCGCGAGGAGTTCAAGCGGGAGGCCTACGGCTGTAAGTTGATTCCTCGGCTTTCTTTTGCAAGCCACGCACGCTGACGAAAGGTCTAGTCGTCGGATGGGGTCAAGGGCGCCACCCCTGCTTGGGCATGCGGTGGGCCAAGATCCAGCTGAACATCATCCTGGCCTATGCTCTGGCGCTGTACGAGTGGACCGGGTGTGACGAGAAGGGCCAGCCCAGCACCCACTTCGACCGCAAGACGGACCTCAACGCGCCGGGGCCGAGTCTGCCCGTGGGCCTGTTCTGCAAATACGTGCCCCGGAAGGAGATGTGAGGATGTGCAAGTGTGCAACCAAGAGATATGTATTTAGAGGGGTTAGCGACGCGGGTAGAGAGAATGTGTTGGATGTGAACATGCATTGCACCGGATAATGGATAGAACGTATAACCCAGAACTAGTTGCAAAGCAGCCGTGCAGATGTACGACCCAAAGCTATCTACAGCACTAGCCCAATGGTCAAAAAGCTACTGTCCCGCTCCACCCGGTCCCTGAGGGCAATCAACTCATCCACATCCCAATGCGCCCACAGATACCGGCCGTTCAGGAACCCACTTTCGGGGCCCGCCAGCCACCTCGCGAAATGCGCCGGCAGATTGATATCCTCCCACCCCGTGGAATCCGGGGCATAATGTTCCGCGACAGACGGGGTATAGAAGGCGCCCGGGTGGAAGGAGAAGACGCGGAGCGCGGGGCCGGCGCGCTCGGCGGCGAAATGCTGCATGAGCTGCGTGGCGGCCGCCTTGCTGGGGCCGTAGCCGGCGCGGAACGGGCTGCGGGTCTGCGCCGCGGCGGACGAGACGTGTATGACGGTCTTCGTGGCCGCGGTGGTGGTGGTGGTGGTGGTGGCGGCCAGGTACGCCTGGACGAGGTGGAAGGGAGCGAGCACGTTGACGTCGAAGGCGGCCTGCATCTCGGCGGCCGTGATCGCGGTGGCGGGCACCTGGCGGTGGACGACGGCGGCGCACAGCACCAGCACGTCGACCCGCCCCAGCTCGGCGAGGATGGCGGCCATGCGCGCGTGGTCGGTGATCGAGGCCGCGTATGTGACGATCTGCACCGCCGGGTGTGCGGCCTCCAGCGCCGCCTTCGCCGCGGCTTGCGGCCCCGGCGAGCGTGAGATGATGGCGATGCGCGCCACCTCCGCCTCCGCGAACGCCTGGCAGATGCTGTAGCCTACGCCGGTGGAGCCGCCGGTGACCAGGATGGTCTTGCCGGTGCCGGTGAAGTGGTGGTGCTTCGAGATGCGGTCGTAGGTCTGCGAGTGGTAGGTCTGGGTGGGACGCGGGAAAGCCTCGAATTTCGACATGGTGCTTCTTCTGGATGTGGTTGCTGGGGTCTAGGAGGTGTTGCCTGCAGGAGCTGTGCGACTGTCTTGCACTTTCTGGCAGCGCCGTATGTGTATCGCTCTGGTCTTGAGCTTCAGGCTGACGGTGCTCGGGCTAAGCCTGGCTGGTAGGTGGGACGAAGAAGTCTATGTCCCGATCGATATGTTGCCAACTCCGGGGTTTCGGAAGTTTGTCACAGGTCAACGAGGAGGGGAGGTCTGCGGTGGCGCAATGGTGTTGGGGGTTGATAGCCTTGCTGTACTTAAGCAGAAACGCAGCGCAAATATGAAAACTTGAAATCTTCATCAGAGTAATATCACCCTTTACTATGCATGAGAATGGTAGTCGAGCAATGTAGATAGTAGGGCTGCATCATCATTCTCTGCTGCGCTTGTACGTAGGATTCGCGTCTGAGGCTGTCCGACCAGACGTGGTGCTTCGCAGGAACGTCTTACCCCTCAAACTCCACTGACACACAAGGATTTCGGTGACCCGGCTACGTTCGGAAGGAGGCTTTGGTGTGCAAGCATGGTAGTCACGAGCCATTACCTCTATGCAGCAGGACGCTTGTCGCGAACGGACAGTTCGATATGAAGCTCGGTTAGAGTTGAGTTACAGAGTATAGATATGACTTGCTCGTTAAGATACTTGCATTCGCAAGAACCCGTGTCTAAAGTCTATTATTGGAATATTCCCACTCAGTATATTATCCTCCATTCAATATCATATTAGAACCAGGTTCTTCCGACCCATCGGGGTATAAAATAGCCACATCTCTTTTCCGTGACTCACCGGGATGTTGTGTATTCCCGCGAGATACCAATCGCCCGAGTTCGCGAATCCACAACCTGTTCCGAGAACCGGGTTCGAGCGAGTCAGGGTGAAAAGGTCGATTACGCGGGAGATCCGAGAATGAAAAGATCAGCTTCCGATAAAAGTCCTGATACGATGCATGAGCCTTTGATATATGATTTGCACTCTCCTTACCCACGGCATCATCTGTTAGCAAGCACCCTGCGCGGCACACTTCGAGAATGGTGTCAAACGAGTATCTCACCCATGGGGACAAGGATGAGTTCGACCCCGCAAAATGGTCGTCCAACCCAGGCGAGCTGCCTCCACGATCCCCCGCCACGCACCTCAACGTGCTGATTGTCGGGGCTGGGCCTGCGGGACTGATCACGGCGCTTGAATGCTGGAGGAAGGGACACAATGTGGTCGGGATCTTGGAGCGAAGCCAAGGGCCTGTCTATACTGGTATGTCTTCACGCCATCGTCCACAAAACACGGTGCGGTCCATCCCAGAGTCAACATACTGACCCGCGCGATCTCCAGGAGACATCATCGTCATCGGTCCCTCCGCCATCTGCACGCTGCGCCACTGGCCCGAAATCTGCCGCGAGCTCGACCAAGACCGCTCGGACAGCGTGATGTATTACCGCCGGCACAACGGCGAGCTGATCCTGGGCCCCACCACGCTGGGCTATAACAGCCCCGAGCACCTCGCCCAGCGCCAGGGCCTGCCCTACGTGGCCCCCCACCAAATCCGCCGCCAGTTCTACCGCATGCTGCTCCGCCAGGTCGCGCGCATCGGCCTGCAAGTCGACTACGGCCGGCGAGTGGAACGGTACTTCGAAGACGAAGCCGCCGGGGTCGGGGGCGTGGTCACAGCGGACGGCAGCGTGCGGGTGGCGCACCTGGTCGTCGCCGCGGATGCCTTCAAGACGCGCTCCGATCTTCTGATCGCCGGCGAGCACGCGCCCACGCGCTCCAGTGGCATGTCGGTGTACCGCGCGGCGCTGCCAACGGCGCTGGCCCTGCGAGATCCCGCCTTCCAGGCCCGCTGGGGCGAGGTGGTGGCGCGCGGGGAATCCCACCACGAGTTCTGGATCGGGCCCGGCATGCACCTGGGGCTGTTCATCTCGCCGGACTTTGTGGCCTACGGGCTGACCCCGCGCGACAAGTTCCTGCAGCCCGGCGGAAACGAGCCCATCGAGTCCTGGGATCCCGACGTCGACCCGCAGGAGGTGCTGGACGTCCTGCACCGCATCCCGGAGTGGGATCCGGCCATCGAGGGCCTGATCCGCCACACGCCCCCGCGGGCCACGGTGCACTGGCCGCTCCTGTGGCGGAATCTCCGGCGCGAGTGGACGTCCAAGGCCGGGCGCGTGGTGCAGGTCGGCGACGCCGCGCATACCACCGTGCCCGCGTCGATTAGCGGGGGCACCCTGGCCATCGAGGACGCCGTCACGCTGGCGGCGTGCTTGCAGCTCGCGTGCGCCGGGGGTGCGCCGGGCGGTGCGCCGCTGGGGGCGCGCATCTACAACCTCCTGCGCTACCAGCGGGTGAGCTGCGTGCAGAAGATGTCGTTTGTCAATTCCGAGAACCTGGGGGCCGCCGATATGAATGAGGTTCTCAAGAAAGACCCCGAGAAGGTCAAGGTCCGGTTCCCCAAGTGGCTGTTCCAGCATGATCCCGAGGCGTATGTTTACGAGAAGTACGGCCAGGCGTACGCGCATCTGGTGCTTGGGGTGGACTTTCAGAACACGAACTTCCCCCCCGGCCATGAGTTCAAGATGTGGACGATTGAAGAGATCCATGCGGATATCCTGGCGGGGAAGAAGGTGGCGGACCTCTTGGATGGCGATTGGGATTAGCCAGGTACTGCGCCGAGGTGGCAGTGTCTCCTGGTGCTGTTGCGCCGTAGCAAGACACTTCATTCAATGGTTATCTTATTACTCCCCACGTATCTTCAGGTTGAAGAAAGTAAGATGTAATGCCTACCACAGGCCTTCGTCTCTTTGTATCTGGGTCTCTCAATTGATCCGATGAGGGATCGAGGCAGCTTTGCATTCACACTTAGAACCAATTAGAAACGACTCTCCCATTCATCTACGATACAACTCTCTTAGGATACATCTCTCGAAGCTTGGATTCTCTTCACGACACTCAATACGTAAAAATAGCTTGTGATTTGGAAATATATATAATAGTACTAATTGCGCATCCAAGCATTATGACTGCTCGTAGAACAGGTACACTGGGCATAAAAATCAGTCCATACATCTGGATTCAGTGTCTAAAGATAAAGACCTCATATAGTATCATCTGACTTATAATAATCAATGGAGGGCTGGGGCCATCGGAGATTAGAAAGTGCGAGGCTTGGCATGTGGCGGGGGTTCCTCGGCTCTTATAAAACCCGACGATCTCCCTCTCCTCTCCCTATGCTTACTTACCAGCCCTTCCATTCTTTCCTTCTTCACCCAACTCAACCATCGTCGGGCTTCGGGCAATCGGGTATAGGGACAGTTCTCGTTTTCTGTCATGGAAACGCCGATCTCTGTATCCGATCAGACAGCCACCGCCGTCAAGCCCCAGCAGCCCCGACGCGTGCTGGCGTGCGTACTCTGTCAGCAACGCAAGATCAAATGTGACCGCACATTCCCCTGCACCAACTGTGCCCGAGCCAACGTGCAATGCGAGCAAGCCGTTCGTCAGCGACGGCGCAGATTTCCGGAGAAAGAGTTGTTGGCCCGCCTGCGACTCTATGAGGGTCTACTCCGACAGCACAACATCAAGTTCGATCCCCTCCACACCCCAACCGCTGACCATCGGTCTCCCAGTGACGATGGCCGCGATGACCTGCCAGAGGGGGGCGACTCAGAGGGCACTCTGGGTGAGAGAGAGAAGCCCACCGTCAAGACCAAGTCACTGTATGAATTCCTGTCCTGCATTTGATTATCAGGGGATGACTAAATGTCTGCGAGAAACCTCTGGCATGCGATGAGCCAAAAGGTAAGAGGGATTTCTACGTCGACAAGGCTTGGAACTCACTGACCACCGGACCAGCCTGTAAGCCCTGGAGACGACGATGGCAACGAGGATGAGGACGACGAGAATGACACCGGTTTCCTGCACGATGCGGACGATGTGCGGCCCGCCGTTATCCAGAAGGCGTGGAACCACACCTTCCAGGGCCAAAACAACGACCACCTCCTCTTTGGTGCGCCGGTAGGCACCGTGGATCTTTCCGCTTCGCATCCAAGCCAAGTGCATATCTTCCGGCTGTGGCAGGTCTACCTAGACCAAGTGAATCCGCTGCTCAAAGTCACTCACACCCCCACCCTGCAGACACGGATCATTGATGCTGCCAGTGATATCGCCAACATCAGCCCCACCTTAGAAGCGCTGATGTTCAGTATCTACTGCGTCTCTCTTTCGAGTCTCTCGGGCGAACAATGCAGTGTACTTTTTGGAGCCGCGAAAAAGGAACTTTTGACCGGCTATCAGTTTGCGTGCCAGCAGGCGCTTCGCGATTGCGGGATTCTACGCTCCAGCGACCGCGAGTGTCTGACCGCCCTGTATCTGTATCTCGTAAGCCTGGCTGGCTGGGGCCGTGTGAATATGCTGGATTAACGTGGTACAGGTTTCCATTCGCCCTGACACCGATCCCGCATCCCTGTCTTCGCTGCTGAGCGTCGCGATCCGAATCGCCCAGCGCATGGGCATCCATAACGAGTCGATGTACGGCAAATGCTCCGCGCTGGAGGCGGAGATGCGCCGTCGGCTGTGGTGGTCGCTCATCATCTTCGACAACCGCGTCTGCGAGATGTCCGACTATAAGACGGCATCGCTGGCGCCGACCTGGGACTGCAAGGTGCCGCTCAACGTGAACGACTTCGAGCTGCAGCCGGAGATGAAAACGGCCCCCGCTCCCAACAACCGGCCCACGGAGATGCTGTTCGCCGCGGTTCGCAGCGATCTCGCCGACTTCGTGCGCCACAGCGCCTTCCACCTCAACTTCACCAACCCCTCCCTCAACACGATCACCCCGCGTCCCACCGACGAAGCCGAGCGACTGGTCTCGCTGGAAAAGACCATGGAGGAGAAATACCTGGCTTTCTGCAATCCCGAGAACGCCCTGCACTTCATGACCCTCTGGACGATGCGGGGGTCCCTGGCCAAGAGCCGGCTCCTGCAGCACTACTCCCAATGCTCCAGCACCCCCGAGCCACCGACCGACGCCCAGCGCAACACGGGCCTCGCGCACGCGCTGCGCATGCTCGAATGCGACACGAAGCTCATGACCTCGCCACTCACGCAGCCCTATCGGTGGCTGGTGCACTTCCACTTCCCGTTCCCGGCGTACATCCACCTGCTGCAGGATCTGAAGAAGCGGCCGGTCGAGGCCCATGCCGACCACGCGTGGGCCGTCATGAGCGACAACTACGCGGTGCGGATGATGAAGGCCAGCCAGGATGATCGGCCGTTCTTTATCGTCTTCTCGCGGATTGTGCTACAGGCGTGGGAGGCGCGGGAGAAGGTGGCTGTGGCAGCCCAGCTCGAGACGCCGCCGCCGGTGCCACCACGGATGGTCGTGGATATTCGGAACAAGGTGATGCAGATGACGACCAGTTTTGGGCTGGATGCGGCTGCTGCGGTGCACTCGGATGGGGTCGTGGGGGTCAGTGCCGAGGATCTCGAGATGGACTTTGCGGCGCCAGAGATGGCGTACGGCCCTGGCGGGCACGGCGCGACTGGGCTGGAACCGTGGGGCTGCCTCGATATGGCTGGGCCGGCGGCTGGGGATGTGGGTGCGAATCAATTTCTGTTGAATACCATGGAGTGGAATGCGTTGCATGCTCGAGGCAAGTGAGAGGCTTCTTGGCAGAGGTGTGAGGACATGAGTGTCAATGATTAATACCACTTATGGCTTGACATGACAAAATTGATGATCTACGCAATGTTGGAGGGTCCATGGCGAGGCGATGGCTGTTCTATTGTGAGGGCGATTGGTAGTGCTGATAAAACTCCTATCTCAGCTGAAGTGAAACGGAATATGCTGAATCTTGATAGATCAGGCGTTCTGGCCCGAATACTTTCCTGCATTTCATGTTATAGTTGCTGCTCCTGATGCGTGTTTATACTGGGTATACCTGTACGCTCGTCTGTCATCACATAGAATACTGCTTATGGTATGTATAAAGATAGTTCACGCCTACACATTTTCCATATCTCCAGCAACTCTCATTCGGTGCCAACATTGAGTCTAGTCCAGGTTACCCTTACAATTAAACATGATACACGTATTCCGAGCATGCTAGTCGCAATTTGTTTCCAGAATAGCTCTGTGTCACATCCATCGTGCATCTCAACTTCCGAAGCACGGATTCCGAAATGCGAGCCGTCTGCTAGGCATGTCTGGCAGGCATGCTTGCCGATCCTTGAACCTTGCATGATCGGCGGGGGACTATCTCCACGAACAATCAATACTCGAACCTTGTACTCCGTAGTAGACTTGGAACTCTCAAACCGAGAATTCCAGGGGTAAGAGATTCAAGCATAAATAACCCCCGTCAAGAATGATCTTGCTGCCCGACCAGAAAAGGAGCCCTAGTCGTCACCTTCTTTCCTTCTGTGGCACAGCATCTGCTTTCGCCAAAGCCAATCAATATGAGAGCTACTGTCCTTCTGTCCCTTGTTCCTTTTATCCAGGGCGTGCTGTGCGCTACAGACGTCTCAGGTGG
Organism: Aspergillus brunneoviolaceus CBS 621.78; assembly: GCF_003184695.1. Taxonomy (NCBI): domain Eukaryota; kingdom Fungi; phylum Ascomycota; class Eurotiomycetes; order Eurotiales; family Aspergillaceae; genus Aspergillus; species Aspergillus brunneoviolaceus. The sequence continues at coordinate 80,211 of NW_020290812.1, forward strand.
CTCACCTGCGACGATCAACGACCTTCCCTACCTCGTCAGCATCCTGCGATCCGGCTCTCCCACCTGCGGTGGTGTGCTCATCGCCAGCAATCGTGTTCTCACGTCTGCCCAGTGCGTCTATGGGGCCGAGGCATCTCCCTCGAGCTTTTCAGTGAGGACGGGCTCCAGCCAGACATTGTCGGGAGGATCTGCATTCACGGTATCGAGGATTGCTCGACACTCTCAGTTCAACCCCACCACCTACGATTACGACGTCGCCGTGCTTACACTCCCACCTCCATCACTCCGGGTCCGACGGTCGCGTTGATTGATCTGGTTCCGTCTGGCCAGGAGCCCGCGGTTGAGACGGAATGCGTTGCTTCGGGGTGGGGGGGCTTGGAGAGACAATTGCAATCGGTCACCCTCCCGATCGTGGACCGAGACATCTGCGATCAGGCATATGGCGGCCGGATCACCGACCGTATGATCTGTGCTGGCGGCGAGGCTGGGAAAGGAACCTGTCCCGGAGATCGTGGGGGGCCGCTTACTTGCGGTGGTCAACTCGCTGGCATCATCTCCCAGACCAATGGATGCGACCTGCTCGGTCTTCCCGATGTTTTTACCGATGTGGCAAACGCCGGGATTCAAGCTTGGATAAAGAGTCAGTGATTGTAATCTAGCTGGCAAAAAGCTCAATGTTGGGAAATCTCAACACGGAATTGATTGGCTCGTGATGTATCCGATGGTTGAAGATCGGGCCTATCGCGCACACGCATATTTACATATCAGGTTGAACCATCACCGTCCTGGCCTGCAGAAAGGAAGAGTGCAGAGGAAGCGTGTCTGCAAGTCTGATGTCCAACACATTGCCCATAATCCGCTATTTTTGATGGACTGTTTCCGTAGAAGCACTGAAATGACCTCTCACACCCAGGTTCCTGTTCAGTTATCATATGCCTCACACACCTCATTGCTCTTTTTGGGCAGACGTCATCCATGCCATTCAATCCTCATGAGCACTACGAGGCTTGTCAGATACATCCCGTTCCTCTCGTAAGACGCGAGCGTGGCATCGCTTTACTTGGGGTCACTATCCTCATGCAATGAGGCTCTGGCAGTTCAGCTGTATGCGCCAAGAAGCAATACGAAAGCCACCGGGGGAGCCCAAAAGCTGGGGAAATCCACCATCACCACCACACCACCCCATCGTCACTTCGTACTATGTATATCAACAGTCTCAACACCTTCCACAATGTATCTGAGCTTGACTGACATACCCGAATCACGAGGTACGAGGATTGGCATCGGCGACGCCGATGATGTGCTGTGAATGGGGTCCGAATACACGAGACGCGGGCAAAGCTTCCAGCTATATAAACAACCTTCCGGTCGCCTGGACACAGAGTTGAAGCATCACCGTTGGCACAACATCTCTGACAACGCCTATCCGCTTCAGCTGTATATCTTCGAAGATCCCCTCAATAAAAGCACCCCACCACGTAAACATGTCTCGCTTCGTGAACAGCCTCACCGTACGTCGTCCTCCATTCTATTACCCCCGCCTCCCCTTCCAGCCCACCCAACTAACCCAAACATCCAGGTCGACGACCGCGACGACCGCGATATCCCACCGACCTGCATCCAGATCATCGACGGAAACAACCCCGACATCAACGCCGGGTTCGGTGGCAAGTAAGCGCTCCCTAGCCTCATATCTTCGAACGAACAAAACCATCTCATCCATCCCACCCCATTCCCCACCTCAAAGTATTCACCTGCAACCAGGTTTGTCTACATCGTCGTCGGCCACACCTCCAAGCCCGAGTTCGCCCTCACCGACATCCAGATCCTGGTCCAGGAGGACGAGAATAAGGACTACCACGATCTGGCCAAGGGGGCGGGCGGGGCCTACCGCTACATCCACACCCTGCAGGGCACGGGCGCCCCCATCGTTGACGTCAAGCTGCTGCGGTGGGCGGAGAAGGTCGAGCTGTCTACCGTCCAGGCGCTCGGGTATAGCCATATGACAGGGGACATCAATGCGGGTCGCGGGGGGGATTATTTGCATATCATCTGGAAGACGGCTTGAGCGATGTTGGGTCCTTTTGTGGTCAGACATGCCGGAATGAGTGGCGTTGGGAGTTTTGCCATCTGTTTATGACTTTTGAGTGTATTAAGATGTGAGGTACAATGAGAATAAAGAAGGTTGATGCGGACTTGGCTAGACGTGATCCCAAAGAGACAGCTATTGCACTACTTGACAGTCCATACCGCCGCGGCGGGGCTGTGATACAATGGCTAGGTAGCCATCGGACGCTCTCAAACGTGCTCAGCTTGGGCGGTTATCAGTTCCCCGACAATTTGTGGCCGGCGACAGATGAGGGAACATGTCCATCTTTATTCGGGCCAGCGTTAACTATTAGGGCATCAATGATGTCTCTGCCATGCATTAGATGGCACTGTTCGAGTTGGGATATATCATGACGTCGCTAGTGGGTGAAAAGTAGGAAGAGACAGGGGACGAGGAAGTAGTCGGAAGCTAGAAGAAGAAGGCCAGCAGCATGGCCTTGGCTCTAGATGACGATAGCGCCCGAGTCTTAAACCCTGACTGCTAGATCTGACTATTCGTGTCGAATTTCCGGTTTACATTAGCGTTCCGGCAAATCTACATATATTTATATGCTCCCTCGACCTCCGCGACTACAAAGACTCTATCCTTCACCAGCCGATTCCTTGATGACCACATATAATGGACCTTCAAACACCTCTCCCGTACTTCATCGCAATGTCCCACTGGCTGATGACGTTATGTCTAGCGACTGTCATTTATCTCACCGGCATCGTTATCTACCGGCTCTATCTTCACCCCCTTGCCCAGTTTCCCGGCCCATGGCCGGCAAAAGTGTCTGGCCTCCACGCGCTCTACTACGCCTGGCGCGGCGACCGACACTTGATGCAGGCTCGGAGTCATGCACGGTATGGGGATTATGTACGCCTCGGACCCAACTACCTGTCCGTCGCCAGCGACCTCGGGCTGCAGGAAATCTACGGGACCAGGGCAAACGTGCAGAAGTCGTCGTTCTACCACGCCTTTGTAGCCCAGAAGGGCGCCTGGAGCACATTTACGAGCATTGACAGATCACTGCATGCACGGAAGAGGTGCGTCTAACCACGGCGAGCAGGTCTTCGCAGCTGGGATGGCGCGCTAATTCCTCGTCGTAGACGTGTGCTTGCCCCCGCCATGACGGAGAGGGCATTGAAGTCGATGGGGCGGCGTATCAACCAATGCATCGACATTTTCGTCACACAGCTAGGGCGCAACGCCGATGCAGAGAGCGGATGGACGCCTGCGGTCAACATGTCGGAGCTGGCGGATCATGTGGCCTTCGACATCCTCGGCGACCTGGTCTTTGGGGAGGGCTCCTTTCAGATGCTCACTAGCTGTGCCAATCGGTACATTGTGGACTTGATTGTGGCGACTTCCTACTGGGCCCTGCTGGTGGTTACCCCCCCTCTTGTGCCCCTTCTCAATTGCTACCCTTCCGTTCGAGGCACTGTGCAGGGAAAGACTCAGACTGATACGCTTGTTAGGTCGGCACCTTTCCCCTACTCCGTGCGTTACCAATCATTCCGCTCTGGTTCCCAGAGCTCACGCGCAAACGACAAGCATATCTTTTGTTCTGCCAAGAGAAGGCGTGTCAGCGGATGGCGAAGGTCGGGGCCCCCGGTCCCTCACCCGAGGAGCACAGCGACCTGCTTCTTCATCTGCTCAGTGGAAGACGACATAGCGATACCCACAGCCACCGGTTTCCCGACGACCAAGAACCAGAACCAAGTGCATCATCCCCACCGCCCACGGCGGAAATCTGGGCGGAATGTCGAACTCTGATCGTCGCCGGCGCCGACACCGTCGCCACGGCGCTGGCCGCTCTCACCCACTACCTCGTACACAATGAGGGTGCCTACCACCGACTTGAAGAGGAGATCCTGACGGCCTGTCCCCGCCTCCGCGGTGAGGATGATGGTGATGATGATCATGATGATGATGCCGGCCACCGGCCAGAGGTCCGCTTCCCGGGCCCCAGACCGGCCCAGTGCCCGTACCTGGATGCATGCATTGACGAAGCCCTGCGCCTCAGTCCGCCCATCCCCGGGCCCCTGCCGCGCGAGGTGCTGCGAGGTGGGATGGCGCTGGGCCGCGGCCGGTTTGTGGTGCCGGCGGGGACGGTGGTGGCGACGGCGGCGTACGCGCTGCATCGCCATCCGCGGTACTTTCCGCGGCCGGAGGTGTTCTGGCCGGAGCGGTGGATGGCGGGGTCGGCGCCGGGGGTGACGCTCGCCACTGTGCGGCGGGCGCGCCAGGCATTCTGTCCCTTTGGGTTTGGGGCGCGCGGATGTGTGGGACAGTCGCTGGCGTATGGAGAGCTGAGGACGCTGGTAGTGCGGATGCTTGGACGGTATCGCATCCGCTTGTGTCGGCAGGTGAGGGTCGGGGAAGGTCCGAGTGCTCGGGAGATTGGCATGGGTGTTGCTACTGATGCTGGTGCTAGTGCTGGTGCTGGTGCTCGTGCTACGCTGGCAGATGCACATGCAGATGCAGATGTGACATCGGTCCAAAGGCAGGGCGACGGCGTGAGCAAAGGAGGGGAAGAATACAGAATGCTCGACCGGTGGACGGCCCAGCGGGACGGCCCATTCGTGGAGTTTCAGTCTCGACCGCGGTAGGGGGTGAGATGGGATTTTGGAGGGCTGTAGTTATGATAATCTAGGGCTTCATTGCGTGAGGTGCTTATCTTCACGTAACTATAGGGACTATCTGCATGGCGTGCATGCGGGGGTGAATCAATTGAGTCTGCTATCACTTGCTGTACTGTCACTGATACCGTGGACACGTACATACATACAGACATACAAACATACATACATACATCCTTACACACGTCCATACATACAGACACAAATACACATATACCAGCTTCCAATACATACACATGTCCATACATACTTCCTTACCCACGACTGCGAGACGTGAGCAGGGACTCCACCCCACCCTCCTGTCTAGTACCCTGCAGGAATGGATTGCTAACACTTTTGGGTCTGACTCCTCTTTCTCTCTGCTGAGCTCCAATTCTGCGGGATGTGGTGATTGACGCAGAGGCTAACTAGTTATCAGCTACCCACGCTTAGGACTCTCTCGGAGTTTCTATTTCACCTGCAATTCAAGGGTATCTTGATTCTCTTCTAATATCCGATGGATTGCATGCTGAATAGACACACAGATCCGGGTGACTTGTCAAGCGGTTTAGACGATACGGTATCGTGATGGGGTCGCCTTCTCGAACCGTAACTGCGGACTAGGGGAGCGGAGTATGGCTGCCTCCGTCCAAGAACGACCCCGATTGATTATGTCGGGACAGAAGGCGCATTGACTGGTGAGTATTCAGGCAAGAAGCGACGGAGACGTAATCCCTGGACTGCCTTTAATCCCAATGTCATTTTTCTGGACTGTTATGGTCAAAGCCGTTGGGAATTGCGCCCTAAGATGCCTGCAGAGATCCAAGCGAGTATGAAGACCAGGCAGTCAATCTCCACTTGAAGAATTTAATTTTGGCGCAGTACAAACAAAAAAAGACTCAAGAATAACAAGCTAGATCCAATGTCATTTATTTCCTTCACCAGTCCGAGCCAAGTTGTATTTGCTACGTCGCCATCCAACCCACTCCCAACGTCTTCTCTTGCCCTCTCCCTCGCCGTCTTCCCCTTATGTCCACAAAATCGAGGCTCAGTGATATCGACTGCGCTGTAACATCGCATGGTGCTCAACATGCCCCTCAGGAGTCACCGACTTCTCTGGCACCCCGTCGCGGAACTCCAATGCGCGCGGTGCCAGCCAGCTCTCCACACTGTTCCAGTTGACGCACAGGTGGTTGGCTGCCGTGCGGTTGATGAGCGGCTTATGCTCGTTGTCTGCGCCGAGGAACCAGCCCGAGAGCGCCACGTCGGCGCGGCACCGCACGCCCTGTAGCAGGACGTTGACGCAGTGGTCTGGATTGAGTGGGGATTTTTACAGTCAGTCTTTCTTGTCTCACCCAGATGTCCTCCCCCCGTTTGTAGGAAATCGGGGTGATGACGAGGGGACGGGAAAGAGAATCGGAACTCACCGCGGTCCTTCTCAGTGATGTTCTTGGCAATCCGCACGTCTTCACGGCTGTATTGGCGCTTCAGCCAGTCCTGAGATGGAGAATGTGGTTACCAATGGAGATCCATCGCACGTGAACGAAAAGAGACAACCAGAGACAACCAGAACACAAATGAAAAGGAGAGAGACCGACCATGCAGTGCAGCTCCCCGTACACCCGGAGATAGGCCAGGTAACCTCCGTTCTCCAGTGCGATGGAGTCGTCGCCGTACTCGCCCCATTGAATCATCTCGTCTTTCGTGGCGCGGAAGAAGGATTCTGTCGCGGTTAGAGTTTGTAGAGCACTCGGAGGGAGGAGGTTGGGTGGTGAAAGATCGAGTTGGAGACAAGGCGGAAGAGAAGGGGTGGAGGCCGGCATCCTGGCAGGCAGACAGAGGATGCGGGGGACTGCATACTCCTCATGAGATTATCCCAGCTTTCTTCCAGCTCGGGTCGTGGATCGCCGCCATAAGGATTGTACGCGTAGATGTCCATGACGCTCGGCTCATAGTAGATGCCCGTCTTCAGCGGCGCTATGTGGTAAGATCAAGCAGTCAGCAGAGCACACGGGACTGTTGTTTCCCACCAGCCCTATTCTGAAGGGGGAGTGAGTTTACACTCTGGCAGATCCGGACAGTAGTTCTTCATCGCAGCCGTCCAAGTGCGGCTGTTCACGTAGAAAATGGCATTCCCGATGATCAAGGTGAGGTTCAGCAGGGTCAGGAACGGTAAGCGAGAGGGGAACCGACACCATTTTCTCCAGCTGAACCCTTGAGAAGTGTCTCCGGGCGGGAGGCCCAGCCGACTGTAGGAGTAGGACCGGCCTTGAGTTCTGCCCTTGATCATTTTTGAGGTGGATGAGGCTTTTCCTCCCTGGACTGGATTCGAGTTGGCACGAGAGGAGGAAAGCAGGAGGGGCGAAAGGGAGCAGGAAAGACCTTGGACTGTATACTGTGTACTGAGTTCTGACCTACTGACCAGGAAGATTATCGCTATCGGCATACCAGTCAGCCTGCATGCACTGCACTGCACTTGCCAGTACTGGGTGGGTGGGAGATCAGAGAGTGCCCTCAAATTTCGACAACGCGGGGACAGCATTGGTCAGGGTTGGTAAGCCGTTGTAACAGTACAGTACAGTACAGTACGGGAAAGTGTCGCTCCTGAATTACAGTACGATACAGTACCTAGCTAGTACACTCTATGGTATGAATGGTAACAAGCCTCTGTACCTTACACAATAAATGTTATCGATACCGTGTAACAAATGCCGTCCCCACCCTTCGCCGAAGTCGGCAGCTCGTATATGTAGATGCTGATGAGCATGCATATGTACCTATTAATTAACTTGTATCACTCCCTCTCTGTATTCAGCCGACAAGAGCCTGACTCCTCTAATCAGCTACCTACGTTAGTTCCCACCATAATTTAGGTCCAGGTGAACGTGTTTGTTGGTTGATGACACGAAAAACAACGCGATAATCTCGGGGCGAAGCTGATAGCGGCTGCGCAGACGGCTGGGGTGCAATTCGATGAAGCAGTGAAGCACAAGACACCACACTCCCTGACTCTGACAGCGGGGTTGCATTGGACTATTATTTTCAGGGTCGAGCTCCGTTCTATGGAGTAAGAGAGAGACAAGACAGACCACAGTGCTGCTCCGGCTGGACTCCGTTCTGGGAGGCCCTACACCACACACGATGAACACCGAATTCTACGGCATCAGCCAGAGCGACTGGACTCGCATCAAGGCATGGAATGCGCACTGTCCCGAGGCTATCGACTATACTCTCCATGATCTCATCCATCTCCGGACGCAATTCCAACCCACGTTGCCCGCCATCCAGGCCTGGGATGGCCGGCTCACGTATGCCGCGCTGGACACCGTCACTACGCGCCTGGCGCACTGGCTGGGGGCACAGGGGGTCCAGCCTGGCTCACGCGTGCCCATCGCTTTCATCAAGTCTTCGTGGGCGGTCGTCGCGATGATCGCCGTCATGAAGGCTGGCGGCGCCTTCCTTCCGCTCGACTGGTCCCAGCCTGCCAGTCGCACGCTGGAGGTCCTGGACCAGGTCCAGCCCACGGTGCTGTTAGCTTCGACCTCGCTTCTCGACCGCCTCTCAGGTATGCGGTTGCAGACGCGACTGGTCGCGGTGGATCAGAGTCTGGTGGATTCCCTGCCTATCGACGACCGTCCATTGGAGCGGTTCGTCTCGCCGACCGATCCGGCTCTTTGCATGTACACAGTAAGCCTCGACTGTCCTCAAGCCGAGCAAGATCCGCGTGCTAACCGAGTGATGTAGTCGGGCAGCACAGGCCGACCCACTGGGGTCCTGATCCAACACAGGGCCATCGCAACGGTGAGTGTGAGGGTTGGCCCGAGCTATCAGTATGGGCCCCAGTCGCGCGTGGCGCAGTTTGCCGCCTACATTTGGCTGGTGTGCGCCAACGAGATCTTCACGACCTTGGTCTGGGGCGGGCAGGTTTGCATCCCCTCGGAATCCCAGCGACTCGATGACCCTACTGGTTTCATTCGCGATCACGGAATCTCCCTAATCCATGCCACCCCTGCTTTTCTGACCTCCATCCAGCCCGAGGATGTTCCCTCGGTGCAGGTCATTGGAATCGGCGGCGATCGGGTCCCCGAGGAATTGGCGAGGAAGTGGTCCCAGTTCGCACACGTGGTTCTGGGTTATGGGTCTACAGAAACGAACCTGTGTATCAACCATCCCTATCGTCAGATGGAGGAGGAGGAGGAGGAGAAGAAGGAGGAGAGAGTGGCGGGTCCTCTGGCGGGGAAGCCCGTTGGCGCAGTGGCATGGATAGTGAAGGCTGGGAACCACGAGGAATTGTGTCCCATTGGCGAAATCGGCGATCTGGTGATCGAGAGCCACGGGCTTGCACTGCAGTATCTTGGTCAAGAATCGAAGACGGCCGACACTTTCATCCCTCCTCCGGCCTGGAGTCGAACAATCCGCCCACGTGGAGACACGCGATGGTGCAAAATAGGAGATAAAGCCTCGTACGGCACCGACGGCTCGATTAGGATCCACGGCCGAAATGGCAGTGTTGTGAAGGTTCGGGGCCAGCGCGTGGGATTGCCTGAGGTCCAGCGCGCCTTGGAGAAATGCCTATCCCTGCCCAGTGTCGGGATCGTAGAGGCCATCAAGCTCAAAGCAGTCGACGGGGAGGAGGCTCGACTGGTGGCTTTCCTCTTGACTCCCGGCACAAACTTGGATGCAATAAGTTCAGGACTGAAAGACCGTCTTTCCTCACTTCTTCCGGAGTACATGCTACCCACTGCATTTCTCCCCCTCGCTGAAATCCCAATGACAGCGAGTGGGAAGATTGACCGACCGCGACTACATGAGCTCGCTTCCTCCCTGAGCGTTGCAGACCTGGCAACCTGGGCCCCGCGCAGTCACGAAACCAGTGAGCCAACCTCGGTAAAGCTGACTGCTGAGGAGCTGCTTCTGCGAGAGATGTGGTCGAAGATCCTCAATGTACCGGCCAACCGCATTTCAGCCCATGACGAGTTCTTCAGTTTAGGCGGGCACTCCTTGTCGGCGATCCAGCTGGTGACTCTCGCACGACGTGCAGGAGTGAGCCTGTCGGTAGAAGGAATATTCAAGAACCCTCATCTTTCCAGCATGGCTCTGGTAACCAAACCCATGTCTACAGACGAGACAGCTACCGAACAGATTTTGCCTTTTGCTTTGCTTGAGGGAACTCCTTTACTGAAGGAGCGTATCATAGATGAGATCATCTCCACCACATCCATCTCATTGTCTGACATCGAAGATATATACCCTTGTACCAGCCTACAAGCGGGTCTCTTCTCGTCATCTTTGAGGAATCCAGGCACCTATATAATCTCATCCAGGATGTCCCTGCCGGACACCATTGATTTAGAGCGACTCGAGAGGGCATGGCGGATGGTGGTCCTCAAGACGCCTATTCTTCGAACTCGGCTGGCTCACACTTCAGCGGGATTTGTCCAAGTCGTGCTCAAAAATGATTTTGACTGGCAAATGATGGCCATCCCAAGATCCCCGACATCTGAAGAGGAGAATCCGCATGAGCTTCATTCGGGTGAGCGGCTCACCCAGTATCGTGTGACAAGGCAACACGATACCGAGCCAAGGCTCTTTACGTGGGAGATCCACCATGCGCTGATCGACGCCTGGTCGCAGCAAGCGGTTCTGCGGATGGTAGAAGCAGAATATCGCAACCATCCAGCGACCCGTGAGACTTGCCATGGCCATTTCAGCTCTTTCATCAAGTATGTCCTCCAGAAGGAGAGGGACGTGGGCACCGCCCAGTACTGGAGACACCAACTGGCTGGAGCTGCAGCTTTGCCCTGGCCTCCTCTTCCATACCCGAGATACCAACCTATTGGAGACTCAATCATCCGCCGAAGGATCTCCTTTGCTCCTCGAGCAAAGGGGTCCTCATTCACAACGGCAACTGCAATACGCGCAGCGTGGGCATTACTGTTGACCCAGTACGGAAACACCAACGATGTGATCTTTGGGGCCACAGTGAGCGGGCGAGAGTCCCCAGTGCCCCATATCGAGGATATCATCGGGCCAACCATTGCGACCTCGCCGATACGGTTGCAGATTGATCGATCCCAGCCCGTTCACACGTTTCTTCAAATCGTCCAAGCTCACGCGGTGGATATGATGCCATTTGAGAGTTTTGGACTGCACAATATCCGCCGCCTGGACCCGGAGATTGCGCACGCCTGCGATTTCCAAACTCTACTAGTCATTCGTTCCTCCAATGAGGGGGAGGAGCAGGAGCTATTGGGGGAGCAGTTCCAGGTCGAGGCGTGGGATGGGTCCCTGACATACGCTCTAACCCTGGAATGTGCCTTGCTGGAGGACGGTGGGGCTTCGTGTCAAGCCACCTTTGACCAGCAAGTCCTTCTACCGGCCCAGATCGACCTTATCATAGGCCAGCTAGAGCACGTATGTCGTTTGCTTGGCTCCGAGAGTAGCAGCGAGACTTGCATCCATGACCTGGATCTGTTGAGCCAATCCGATCGGGCGTTGATTTGGGGTTGGAACTCGACCCTGCCGCCGACCATCAACCGATGCATCCATGATGTCTTCCGGGACGAGGTGGAGCGCCATCCGGATGCGGTGGCTATTGATGCATGGGATGGATCCTTGACCTACAGGCAGTTGGATGAGCTCGCGACCAGCCTGGCTCATCTCTTGCAAGGCTCCGAGGGCATCGCAGTGGAGGACATCGTGCCAGTCTGCTTTCGCAAGTCGAAATGGACCATCGTGGCCATGCTGGCCCTGTGGAAGGCCGGAGGAGCCTTCGCCTCCATTGACGCCGGTCACCCCGCGTCCTGGATTAGAATGATCAGCAACAATGTCCAGGCCAAGCTAGCCCTATGCTCCCAGGAGGTTGCGCAGTCTTTTCCAGAGGGCACGCGTGTTCTGGTCGTCGATGAGGCGCTCCTAGACCGCATTCCGCAGGTTCAGAGCCCACTCACCGTAAGTGTTCAGCCTGAGAACGTGGCGTATGTGATCCACACCTCAGGGAGCACGGGGGTACCCAAGGGCATTGTACACGAGCATCGCACCTACATCTCGGGCGTGGTGAACCGGATGCCCTCCATGTTTCGCAGCCGCCACTCGCGCGCCCTGCAGTTTGCATCCTACAGCTTTGACGTTTCTGTCGAGGATATTTGGACGACCCTGCTGGTGGGTGGAGTTGTTTGCGTGCCCTCCGATCACGATCGTGTCAATGACCTGGTCAATTACATGAATCGCACTCAAGTCAACTACGCCGAACTGACCCCATCTTTCACCCGAACACTATCCCCAGACTCTCTACCGCATCTGAAAATCCTCTCTCTGAGCGGGGAAGCCTCCACAGACGTGGACCGCGATCTCTGGGTATCTCATGTTACCCTGCTAGACGAATATGGTCCTGCTGAGATTGCCATCAAGAGCCACCTCAAACAGAAGCAGCCTGATTCCATGGCGTCCGACAAAGGACATAGCGTGGCGTGCCTCAGCTGGATCGTTAACATCGGAGATCATCACAAGCTACAGATGGCTGGGGCTGTCGGGGAGCTGGTACTTGAGGGGCCCATCCTCTCGCGGGGGTATCTCAACCAGCCCACCAAGACCCGCGAGGTGTACATTGACAACCCGGCGTGGCTGCCGGCCTCGCGATACGGCCCTCGACGACTGTTCCGGACCGGAGATCTCGCGCGATATAATCCCGATGGGACGGTCCATATTCTCGGGCGCAAGGATACCCAAGTCAAGCTCCGGGGCCATCGGATCGAGCTCAGCCAGGTAGAGTACCATGCGCGCCAACAGCTGCCACCGCATGTCGAAGTCGTCTGTGAGCTTGTCACGCTGGAAAGCGGCAGCAAAAATGGTAATATTGTCCTCTTCGTCTGCAGTGACCCAGCCCATGGTGCATTGAGCCGGGAGACTGTCATGTCATTTGTCGACGCGCTGCGAGATCCCCTGAGCGCCGCCCTCCCTACCTACATGGTTCCATCCGCACTGGTGGCGTTGGATGTCCTGCCCGTCAACATGTCCAGGAAAGTGGACCGGATGAAGTTGAAGTCCATTGCAGGGACGATGCCTACGGAACGGATCTTTTACTTCTCGTCGACCACATCCCAGTCAAAGCGAGAGCCTCAAACCGCCAGCGAGCGTCAGCTGCAGGCTCTTTGGGCCCAGGTGTTCGAGACCAATTCCTCCACCATCAGCGCAGAAGATAGCTTCCTCGAACGCGGTGGAGATTCAATCCTGGCCATCAAGCTGGTCTCGCTGGCTGGTCGAGCGCCGGATGCCCCAAAGCTCACAGTGCGTCAGATCTTCCAATATCCGGTTCTATGTGACCTGGCTGCCGCGATGGATGATCAGCCGACAACCGCTGTTGCAGCCCCGCCGGCATCATCGGTTCCTTTTGACTGTTTGGCGCGGGAGACCATTACGGTGATCAAGGAGGAGGTAGCGCAGGTCTGCTCCGTGCTGCCGGAGAAGATTGACGATATATATCCTTGCAGCCCCTTGCAAGAAGGTTTGATGGCGCTGTCAGAAAAGAACCCGGGAACATATGTTTCACGGCTGGTGTTCGACGTGCGCCCCGACGTCAATCTTGATAAGTTTCAACACGCATGGTCACAAGTCTATGCTCGTACGGCTACCCTACGTACCCGTATCGTGCAATTAGAGAATCAAATGCTCCAAGTGGTAGTCCGAGGCTCGTTGGCGTGGGATTCTGCAGGTACTGTGGAAGAATTCTTGAACCGCACGTCCGACCTGACCATGGGGTCGGGTCATCCTCTGTTTCAATGTGGAATCGTACATCGACTCGATAGCAGCCCATGTCTCGTTCTTGTCGCGCATCACGCCATTTATGACGGGTGGTCGATGCCTCTCTTGCTTGACCAGGTTACCCAGGCGTATAATGACGAGCCCCCGTGGGATCAGTCCGTGCCGGAATTTAAGCAATTTATCAAGTACCTGGGGACGATCGACCGAGATCAGCATGCGGCCTACTGGAGGGACCAGCTTCAAGGAGCGGCGCAGTCAACTAGCTACCCTCCTTGCCCTAAAGCAGACTATGTTCCACTACCCGACCAGACGATTGTGCGCGAGATGGATCTTCCGTCTGGACCCGGAGGGGAGATCACCACCCTGCCTACTTTGCTGCGTGCAGCGTGGGTGCTGTTGGCAGCCAGACAGACTGACTCGCAGGATGTGGTCTTTGGAGCCACGCTCAGTGGCCGGAATGCCCCCGTGCCGCAGATTAATGCAATGGTCGGACCAGTCTTTGCCACGGTGCCGATTCGAGTGCGTCTATCTCTCGCCTGGACGGTGCACTACTTCATCCGACGGGCGCATGGCCAGGCCCTGGAAATGATGGAGTTCGAACATCTGGGGTTACCTGATATCCAGAGGATCAACGCCGACACCCGTGCAGCCTGCAACTTCGGCACTCTTCTGGTGATGCAGACCCCGACAGCACACGTTGACGGCGATACACCACGCCTGCTGAGCCAGCGAGAGGACCAGCGTCTGCGCGGCGATTACTCGGCCTTCAATCCGTACCCAGCTATGCTTCAGTTCTTCCCCCTGGCCAAAGATCGACTGGCCATGAACCTGAACTTTGACTCGCGGATACTGACTCCGGACGAAGCACAACGCGCACTGGACCAGCTTGCGCATATTATTGTTTGCTTCTGCACCAGTTCGCCGGAAATTACATTGGACGAGTTACCATTGTTGACTGACAATGACAAAGCGACCATCCTCAGGTGGAATGCAAACGGTATTGCCCCTGCGATGGTTGCTGGATGCGTCCACGACTACATAGAAGCCCGAAGTCAGAGGCACCCCGACAAGATTGCTATTGAGGCTTGGGACGGCGTGCTTTCGTACGGCGATTTAAGTCACCTCTCCGGGATCGTGGCACAACAGCTTCTCGCGTCCGGGGTAACGGCGGAGGACATAATCCCCGTCTGCTTCGAGAAATCCCAGTACACGGCAGTGGCCATGCTGGGGGTTCTCAAGGCCGGGGCAGCCTTCAGTCTCCTGGACCCCGGACATCCAATCGAACGGCTGCGACGGATTGCAGATGAGGCCCATGTCAAGATCATCGTCACCTCCGTCGACTGTGCCCGGCTGTTCGTGAACGATGGCTCGGGCCGGGTGGTCATCACGGTCTCTCGTGAGACCGCGCATCTCGCCCAGACCATACAACGGTTGCGACAGCCACTCGTCGTGTCTGACCCGACCCATCTGGCATGCCTGGTGTTCACATCAGGCAGTACCGGCACGCCGAAGGGCATCATGCTGCAGCACGCGGCGATCTGCACGAGCGCCCTGACTCACGGGCCGGCGCTGGGCCTGGACGAGAATTCGCGAGTTTTGCAGTTCGCATCGCACGCGTTCGACATGGCGGTCTACGACTTCTGTACCACATTGATCCTCGGTGGCTGCGTCTGCATCCCCTCCGACATGGACAGGATGAACCACGTGAACCACGCAATCGCCAGCCTGGCGGCCAACTGGGCCTTCTTCACCCCGTCGACAGCTACCCTGCTGATACCGGACGAGGTCCCCTCGCTGCGCACCCTGGTCCTGGGAGGGGAGTCCGTGACCCAAGAAATTCTCGATACCTGGGTCAGCCGGGTCAATGTTTATCAGTGCTCCGGCCCCGCCGAAACGACCACCTGCATCGGGGGCAAAATGCAGCCAGGCAGCGCGAAGAACTGTCTGGGCAAGGGCCTGGGCGCGTTGTCCTGGGTGGTCGACCCGGCAAATCATGACATCCTCCTCCCGATAGGTCTCGTCGGCGAGATGGTCCTGGAGGGCCCGGTGCTCGCGCGAGGCTACCTTAATAGCCATGACCAAACCAGCGCGCAATTCTTCACGAACCCGGCTTGGGCGAGGGGGCAAGGGCCCTCTTCCACCAAACCACGCCGATTCTACAAGACAGGTGACCTGGTCAGGTACGGTGCCGATGGGAGTCTCTTGTTCATGGGTCGCAAGGATACCCAGGTCAAGATACGGGGCCAACGGGTCGAGGTGAACGAGATTGAAGACTGTATTCGATCCCATAGCCGAGGCTGGGAGGTGGCCGTCGACGTTGTTGAATCCGGCCACCCGGGCCAAAGCAGGAAGCTCGCCGCATTTCTGGTCCACCACCCCGGCCAGCATCCTGCTTCTGGGCACGAAGACTCAGACTCGGCCTTGTTGGTTGCGGAACCCGGCCCAGACTGGAATTCTGCGGTGTGTGCGCTGGCGCAGCATCTGTCTGCTCAGCTGCCCAGTTATATGATTCCGGCCGCCTTCGTCCCGCTGAGACACCTGCCATCGAGCACCTCGGGTAAAGTCGATCGCAAGGCCCTCCGGGCGTTGGGACTTTCTCTCAGTCCAGAGCAGCTGGGAGCCATGGCGGCGGCCGATGAGGTGGCGGAGATCGTCGTGCCCAGCACCCCCGCAGAGCTCAAAATGCGGGATCTGTGGGCGACGGTGTTGCACCTCGACGGGTCCGCAATTGCCGCCAGCGATAACTTCTTCGCTTTGGGTGGCGACTCACTTCTGGCTATGAGGCTTGTGGCATCCGGCCGTCGGTTCGGTATCACCCTGACTGTGGCCGGGATATTCAACGCTCCTGTTCTCCAGGACATGGCCAAGTCTGTCCAGATACAACCGGTCCGTGACGACGAGGAGGACGAGCAGGAGGAGGACGGAGTTCGCGCCGCAAATGCAGTGGCGTTTGAGTGCATAGCACATCTTGGGCCGTTGGATGAACTCATATCCGAAGTAGCGGATGCATGTGGGCGAGGAAAAAACATTGTCGACATTCTACCATGCACGCCGTTGCAGGCCGGGTTAATGGCACTTTCCGTGCGCAAGACCGGTTCGTACATCGCGCAGGAGGTGTACCGCATCCAACCCGGTGTTGACATCCCACGGTTTCAAAAGGCCTGTGAAGCGGCGGTGGAGGCATACCCGATTCTCCGGACTTCCATCGTCCAACTCTCCTCTTCCTCTGACATGATTCAAGTGGTATATCAAGAAGGCATTACTTGGCAGGCGCCCGCGGTGGCCTTGGACGACTACCTGGTCTTTGACCAACAATCCTCCATCGGTCTCGGGGACCCGTTGACTCGTTGGGCCATTTGCTGCAGCCAGAATGGACACGCTTACTTTGTCTGGACGAAGCACCACTCCTCCTACGATGGGTTCTCTGCCCCGCTGGTTCTTCGACACATCGAGCATGCGTACGCCGACCTGGACTCGCCGAAGGCCTCCCAGCCGAGCCCCGTGTCTTTTGCCACCTTTATCAAGCATCTCCAGAGCCAGCCGGTCGGCGAGCAACGGGATTACTGGCGCTCATATCTGGAAAATGCGAGCGTTGGCAGTTTTCCTGGTGCGACTTCGACTCTCGCTGATTTGGCCCACCCCACGCAGACCGTCAGTCACCAGATCCAGGGCTGTGTCCCTTCGGCGCCGCTGTCAATCACCTTTTCGAACCTGGTGCAGGCCGCGTGGGCTCTGGTTTTGTCGAAACACACCGGATCCAGCGACGTGGTGTTTGGGGCGACAGTGTCGGGACGCAATGTGGCTCTCCCAGGGGTGGAATCTGTTGTGGGACCAACCTTCACCACCGTCCCTGTTCGGCTCTCCCTCGACCCCCCGGGTATGCCGGTGGCGAAGTATCTGTCGCGAGTGCAATCTGAGGCCGCGCGGATGATTCCGTTTCAACACTTTGGTTTGCAGAATATCAAACACCTCGGCGAGGACATCGCCCGTCTCTGCGACTTCGACTGTCTCCTCGTGATTCAACCGCATCGTCAGGTATCGGAGAATTCCCTGCTGGTGATTGAGCGACTTGAGGGATCTGGCACCTTCCGAACCACCCCTCTGACGGTTCTCGTCGATGTCCAGGAGGGCGGGGCGGCCTTGGTCACCGCGCATTTTGATGCCGCGTGGTTCGACCACGAGCTGGTCGAGAGGATGCTGCACCAGCTGGGTCAGGTCCTCGATCGACTCATTCACGCCGCGCCGGAGACTACGGTAGCCGATATCGAAGTCATCACCGATCAGGAGCTGGACCAGATCTGGGAATGGAACCACCTCGTGCCCCCCGCAACCACTCAGTGCATCCATGACACCATCCAAGAACAGATCACGGCACGGCCTGCTGCCTTCGCGGTGGAAGGTTGGGATGGCCGCCTGAGTTATGCCCTTCTCGACGAATATTCAGGCAAGGTTGCCGATTACCTGGTGGAGTCCGGTATATCGCGGGGATCATACGTGCCCCTGCTGTTCGAGAAATCGGTGTGGGCGATCGTGGCCGTGCTGGCCGTCTTGAGGGCCGGCGCGGCATTTGTGCCAATCGACCCCTCCCATCCACGACATCGAGTCAAGTTCCTACTCCGACAGACTGAGTCACGCCTTGTTCTAGCCTCGCCGCATTGCGGGTCAATTTGCGCCGAGCTGGAGGAAGGCTACTTCATCGTGAGTCCGGACGTCATCGCGGAGCTGGAGCGGCGCGGTGAGTGGGAGCACATGCCGCGAGATGCCTCGAGTCCGGCCTACATCAGCTTCACGTCCGGGTCGACCGGCGAGCCCAAAGGCGCGGTGATCTCACACTCCGCCTACAGCTCCGGGGCGGCGGGTCATATTCCCGCGATCGCCATCGATCACCAGTCCCGGGTCCTGCAGTTTGCCTCCTTCTCGTTCGATACTTGCTTCGAGGACATTCTCACGACCTTGATTGTGGGCGGATGTATCTGCATGCCGTCGGAGATGGAGCGCACCAACGACCTGCCTGGGTGCATCAATCGCTACGGCGTCAATTGGGCGCACCTGACGCCATCGGTCGCCAGTCTGCTTGATCCTGCGAGCGTGCCAGGACTCCGCGTGCTGCTGCTGGGTGGGGAGGCGATGTCCGGCCAACATGTGCAGCAATGGGCCCGCACGGTGCGGTTAATCAACGTGTATGGGCCGAGTGAACTGTGCGTCACCTGCGCCGTCAACCCCACTGTGGATGAATCGATGCCGACCAAGATCGGTCACACTGTCGGCGGCGTCCCGTGGATCGTCGACCCCGATGACCCGCAGAAACTGGCTCCTGTCGGCGCCATTGGGGAGTTGGTGTTTGAAGGACCCATCCTCGCCCAGGGCTATCTGCGCAACCCTCTGCAGACCGACCGGGTCTTCCTCCCTGCCCCACGCTGGCTGCAACGTGGTTCTCGGTCGACAGCGGGTCGGACGGGTTGTCGCGTCTATCGCACGGGGGATCTCGTTCGGTACGACCGCGATGGCAGTCTGATCTTCCACGGCAGACGAGACGCCCAGGTAAAGCTGCATGGTCAACGCATTGAACTAGGGGAGATTGAGTGGCAGATCAAAAGGGGATGCCTGGAGTCCGGCGATGTCCGGGACGTGGTCGTCCAACTGGCAACCATCGCCCAGTCTTCTTGTCTGACGGCCTTTCTCTCTTTGACGGATGCGCCACAGGGCCAGACGATCCGGCTCTTGCAGACCCCTTCGTTCCTGGCCCTCGCCTCACGCATCCATGATTATTTGACCCGGGTTCTTCCATACTTCATGGTTCCATCAGTCTACGTCCCCCTTGACACGATGCCGCTCACACGATCGCGAAAACTTGACCGCATGCATCTGCAAAAGATTGTCTCCGCGATCCCTCCGGAGCAACTCGTGCGACGGTCTACGCTGGACCAGAACGCCGACATCGCGCCCCGGACGGCGCTGGAGATGACAGTGCAAGAGATCTGGTGCCGCGTGCTCAATCGCGAAGCGGCTGACGTCGCGCTGGGAACCTCCTTCTGGTCGTTGGGCGGGGACTCAATCTCCGCGCTGCGGGTCCTATCCTTCCTCCGTGCGCAGGGAATCCAGGTGACGGTCCAGAGCATCATGCAGTACAATACCCTTGGCTCATTCTGTGCGCTTCTGGAGGACATTGAGAGCAGCGAGGTCCCGTCTTCGAGCGTTTCTGACCCGGGTACGAGTGCCACCACCGCGGACACGAGTGTGTCCGGGGATGCAACGACGGCCGCAGCTGAAGAGAATTGGTTCCTGCTCTCGCCGATCCAAGCGCGGTTCTTCGAGCTGTATCCCGATGGAAATTCATCGTACCAGCTCAGCCACACGCTCACGCTTCGAAGAACTCTGGACATGGCGGAACTTCGCAATGCGGTCGAAGCTCTTGTCCAGCGCCACCCAATGCTACGAGCAAGGTTCACCCAGGACGACCATGGTCGCTGGTGGCAATGGGTCTCCCGGGACGTGTCCCAATCACATATGCTGTGGGGCTACCAAGATGAGGCCGATAGTCAGGATTTGCTGAGAGCCATGATTCGCCGCACGCATTCCAGCATCAATATCACCACAGGACCGATCCTGGCCGGGGAGCTGGTTACCACCCCTAACGGACAGGTTCTGCACCTGACCGCCCACCATCTAGCGTTGGACCTCGTTTCCTGGCGCATCTTGCTGGAAGACCTCGAGACTCTGCTCCATCCGGGCGGGATGCTCTGTCGCGATGCCCCTACTGCATCATATCAAGCGTGGTGCGAAGCCTTGGCCGGCGCCGCCTACGCAAGGAGCGGGGCCTGCCCCAACGATCCCGACGACGGTCTGCCCCCGTTCGCATTGATCCCCACCCCGTTCGCATTCTGGGGTACCACGCCGCAAGCAACGTCTGACGGTGCCTCCTCCAACACGCAGACCGTATCCCTGAACCCCGCGGCCACCGCGCGCCTTCTCGCGCATGCTCCCCCGCCGGGTCACGGCAACCGCCCCCGGCCCGACCTCACTTTACTCGCAATCCTGCAGCATGCCTTCCTCGAGGTCTTCCCCGAGCGCACGGGCACTGCTCCGACGGCCGTCAACGTCTCGCACGGCCGCGACCTCTGTCTCGGGGACCGCGGCCTCGACGTCTCGCGCACCGTCGGTTGGTTCACGACCATGTACCCGACCCAAGGCTCCCCCATCGCGTTCCGCACCGTCCAGCAAGCGATCCACGCCTTCACCGAGCTCAACGCCGAGAGCCACCGGCTGGCTCTACCATTCTTCGTCGCCCGCCACCTCCGATCGTCCCTGCAAGGGACGGAGCTTCCGGAGCAGCAGGAGCATCCTGGGAACGAGGAGGGGCAGAGCGAGGAACAAGGGAGAATAGATATCCCAGAAATCATGTTCAACTACGCGGGCGTCTATCAGCAGCTGGAACGGCCGGATGCATTATTTGCGTTGAGGCGGGATACTGAGGACAATTCGCCAGAGGAGATGCATAGCGAGATGGCGCAAATGAAGATGCGGCATGCCGCGGTGTTTGAGATCGTGGCGCGGGTCCGCCAGGGTCACCTGCAGGTTGGGTTCTCCTACGGACTGGGGATGAAGCATCAGGCCAGGATCAGGGAGTGGATTCGGCGGTTCGAAGTGGAGTGTGGGGTTTTAGGTGGTTCTTGAGGGTTGTTGGGGATTGAGAGGGGGTCCTGCTTCCTTGACCGTAGGGAGAGAGAAGGGAGGGAGAGAGGCTTGGGGGGGGGGGGTTTGGAGGGGGAAACACAATGGGCTTCTTCGCTAGGGTTAGGGCTGTTGAGGTATTTCTGTACTGTACGTATTTCTATACCACGGGAGAACACAGAACACAGGAGTCACGAGTCCCTTCCTTGTTCTTCTATTTCAGTTTGGTTCTATCGTGTTGGGAGCTAGACATTGCATTAGACTGGAATTATGTTCTGATCATCTTTAGCACACTGAAAATAAGTTGCATGACTATATACATTGTCAAGCACCGGCCAAAGCATCATTTCCTACGACCAGAACATCAATCGCGGCTTTCCCCCGGTCACCTCTGCCGGCAGCAGCCCCATGAAGCTGGCCAACGCCACGCGGGGGGGAGCCGACTGCGTCTGTGTGACTTTTTCCTCGACCGCCGCCACCTCGTGCATGTTGCGCGAGTTGAAGATATACAGATCGCCCGCCTCGGGGTGGAAGCGGGTGTGGTCGCGCCCCGCCACCAGCTCCGGCGCATAGCCGTACGAGGCCGGGTCGCGGTACCGCAGTGCCTCCGGCGACCACTGCACGTCATAGATGGTCGTGTCGCCGCCGTCCGTCACCGAGGACAGGTACAGGTTGAACACCGCCTGGTGGGTGATGCGGCTGAGGATCCAGTCCTCGGTCAGGCAGTCGTACGGGCACCAGTCGCAGTGGATTGGCGTGCCGCGGTTGATGCTGCGGAAGATCCCGGAGAAGTACTGCTGCTGTTCCTGCTGCTGCTGTTGGTGGTGGTGCATCGAATTCGGTGCTCGGTTCACGGCCGGTGATCGGGCCTGAAACCCCAGCTCGCTGGCAACCCCGACCTCCCACTCGGGCGCCACCAGCGCGGTAATGGCGGCCACGGTACGCTGCCACAGATTCGTCCCTGTGACGGCGGCCATGCGCGCGTGCAGATCCCCCAGCTTGGACACCTCGCTGAAGTACTGGGCCTTTTCTGCACCGGGGGAGGGCCGGGGTGGACGCGGTCTTTAGCTTTTGCTCAGGTGGCTGTTTACTGGGGGGGTAAGGAGGGTAGGGACTGTTAGGGCTGGGCTGGGCTGGGCTGGGATGGGCTGGACTTACCGTTCCCAGTACGACGGGTGAAATCCTCGGCCGACTGCGCCTGGAACTCAAATTGCGCCAGTCCGACCTTCTCCACGGGCGGTCCGGTTGCGTGCAGGTATGGGGTAAAGCGTGGAAGCAGATAGTGCAGCGACCGGGCGCTGAGGTCTTGATCGATGAAGCGCGGCACCTGGATCACGGGAGTCCGGCCGTAGAGGAGGTCGAGGAAGGACTCGCGCGTCAGAGGAACCGGGTCGATGGTCTTCCAGCGGGAGTCTGCGCGGTTGGGAGGCCGTAAGGCGGGTTTCTTGTTGGTGGTGGTCGTGTTGTTAATGGCAGTTGTGTAGGTGGTGGCCGCGGCCATGTGGGATAGGGCTCGCACGCTGCCGTTGGGCGGACAACGCCGCTGGAGTGTAGTCTGGATCATCGGGAGTGGGAGTATGGATGCCGAGAACCAGGGGACTTGGTTGAGATCTACTGGGAATGAGCAATTGAGTCAGTTCGAGATGTGAGAAGTCTCCGGGATGTTACTATTGTGTTCTCTGACGGGGAAAAGGCATCCCCCGCTCCTCGAAACCCCCTCTTCCTCGGAGGCTTCTGTTGTCGCACTAACTTCACCTCCATGATCTCCGCCCGTTTCGCCATCCTCACCACCTTTCAACTAATCCCTGGACTGATTCGTTCTACTGGGAAGGAGATAGGAGCAAGATGGTCCTAGTGTGACGATAGTGCGCGTGGTAAGGTAATACGAGCGCCGCGCACTTCGATTCCAAGTGATGTACGCGGTAAAGTACAGCTATCGTCCTGTTCCACAGATCTTCACAATCTGTTTAGTGTACGCGACTATACATATACATACAATTGATACGAACCGGAGTAAGGCGGCGTTGTACTTCTTGTACAGAGTAAGCAAGGGGTCCAGAACCAACGCACAGACCGGACTTGCGACTTGATCTGGAGGTACTTTGTTACTAGAAAAGAAAGCTAGCACAATACAGTACAGATGTACAGAGTGAAGGGCCATAATTGGGCTATTAGGCACGAATTTCGATCTTTCCGTCCAGGTTGTTCCGGCTGGCGGTGCCACGTATTATATTAACAGGCTGTGATAGTGTACTTTATCGTATGTTACATATAGTGTCTTTCCGTTTTTGTTCCGGCTGTGTTTCTTTTTTTTTTCGCACAGTATTGTAGCGTACCGCGTACCATACAACGATACTGTACCACCATGAAATGTGATATACCATGCCAGTCTGCGCGAATTGCGGCATTTTCAGTTCTTCCACCAACCTCTCAGTTAATGTTAATGTCAGCCATCGTGCAGTATACTGAGAAAAAATACCAAGGGTCAGATAGATAACGTGGATCAAACACGGGTGCGGGGCGGAGAACTCCTGGGATTCAGGGTCTTGCGACAGCCCACCTTCTCGCTCAGAGGACATGGGTCAAGTCTTCGAGAAACCGAGAAAAGGCAAGGCATCCGGCTAGGGAAATCGGTCCTATTGTACACTACGCCAGACCTTAGAGGCTGAAGCCTAAGAGCATCGAATACTACCCACCGTGGACTGGTTTGTTGAAAGCTTGATCGGCTGTCAAGCAGCAAGCAAGTATTGGCAGTGGTGCGCATCAATCATGACCGTTGCCCTGCGCGTGTTCATGACGACCACGTCTCAACTAATCGTCTCTTTCATCGTCAACTCGGCGATTGTCGCTCTGACTCTACTGGCCCGCCTGGAATCCGCGGGTTCGGCTGCGCATGCACCACGGGGCACTCTATACAAAGATCCAGATGGACAAGCTACGCCCTCTTCCGCTGCGCGGTACACTACCATAATGCCCAAGACATATCTGTGCTTCTTCGCTTTGGTTGGAGCTGTTGTGTCGACGGGGATGACTTTCTACACAGCATTGACAACACGTCTGTCACTGCACGGGTCGGTCCTCACGTATCTGCATTCGATGCCATGGGTATGATGGTTTTCTGTTCAGCTCACGCGGCTTGTAATAAAGGAGTCTAGCTAACTGGTTTCATGCTGCTGGAGATCTTGATCTTGGGACAATGCATCTCTCTCGTTCACGCCAAGCACCCACGGCAGACCTTCCGGACAGGGATTTATATCGGCCTCTCCGCCAGCCTGCTACTGTTCAACCTGAGTCCAAGATTGCTTGCGCTGAGTGCCAGATATGATCCCCAGCAAGTGATTTCCAAATGTCTCCGGACGCAATGGATTGACCTCAGCGTGCAAATGGCGCTCGGCTCTGCCGTCATCCTGAGCTCCCTGTCCATGCACCGGCGGCCCGCCGTATACCGGAATGGTAGCATTGTCGACGGTCAATTCACCGTCTCACTCCTCCAAAGGTCGGGCCTACGATGTCATTCCTCTCTTTGCTGCTTCACGATGATTAGAAAACTGTGCCTAATTCTAAGCGAGGGAATATAGATACACATTCTCCTGGATCAACGCCCTACTCGACCATCCGCGCGACGGCGCGCAAATCGGGTTTCATGACCTGGCGGTCGTCGACCAGAAGAATCGGTCCCAACCCCTGACGTCTCACTTTGAGTCGTCTGCGGCTAAGGATCTCGCCGCGCCGCTGTGGCTGCAGCTCTATCGCGCCCATCGTCGCGTCTTCTGGTGGCAGTGGTTCCTGGTCGCCGTGCAGAACGTGGTCGCCTACGCCCCCCAGTTCTGCCTCTTCCACATTCTCCGGATCCTTGAGGGCCAGGGAGATGTCTCTCGTGTCACGACAGAATTGCTCATGTGGGCAATTGCCATGGGGCTTTCGCGGGTAGTGTTGGTGTTTGTGGATACTCGGTATGCTCCTCTCTCTGTCCCCTAGGGGATGAAGATGGATGATCTTGGAGTCAGAGAAGAAATTGAAACTTACGAGTGACGTGAGCGCCTCCAGACTCAATTGGGCCACGGGATCGCTGCTAGAGATTCCCTTGCGATCGCAGCTGTCTGCCTTGATCTTTCTGAAGTCTCTACGCCTGAAGGACATCAGGACCCCGAATGAGGAAAGTGAGAACGAATCGACGGAGACGGTCGGGGTAGGAAAGGCGCCCAAGGCCGAAGAGGATGCAGAGCATGTTGACCTAACGGGGCTGTTGTCCGATGATGAGGGCACAGAAATTGACACCGAGCCGGTTCCCTTGCGCGAGATGTCCTCCGATGCCCAATCCCGCGCGGCGACGACCCGGCCCCAGCCTAAACCCCGGCCCCGGCTGAGCGCGGAGCAGGGCATTGTCAACCTGCTCGGGGTGGACGCGACGCGGGTAGTGGAGTTCGTTGCCCGGACGTACATCTTCCTGGGCATTGGGATCAGCTTGCTGGTGGCAGGGACTGCGCTGGTGCGGCTGATCGGCTGGATCCCCTTCGTGCTGGGCCTACTGGCGCCCGTCGTGCTCATGCCGCTGAACCTGCTCGCCTCGCGCGCCTACGGGCAAGCTCAAGCAGGGCTAATGGTTCAGAGAGACGCCAAAGTGACCGCGGCCAGCGAAACGCTGCAGGGAATCCGGCAGATCAAGTGCGCGGCCAGCGAGCAGCAGTGGCAGGCCCGCTTGATGGCCATTCGCGCGCGCGAGTTGCACCACCAGCGCCGCGTCTTCCTCTGGACAATCATCCTGCGCCTGTTCTGGATCTCCTCGCCGATCTTACTCTCTGTCATTGCCCTGGCCGCGTACGCATGGCTCCACGGCTCCCTCGCCCCCTCCGTGGCCTTCACGGCGCTCGCCGTCTTCGGCAACCTCGAGGTCGCCCTCTCGGTCATCCCTTTCGCGCTGACCCAGGGTTTCGACGCCGCCGTCAGCTGCCGGCGAATCGAGCGTCTGCTGCGCCAGACAGAGCAGCCCAGGGCGGTGCTGCCCGCAGAGAAAGGGGAGATTGTGATTGAGCGGGCTACGATTGCGTGGCCGGCCGAGCAGCCGCCGCACGACGGTGGCCCGTCCCCGCGCAAAGATGCGAATCAGCACTTCCAGCTGCGGGAAGTGAATGCAGTCTTCCCTAAGGGCGAGCTAAGTCTGATCCAGGGGAAAAGTGGATCGGGGAAGAGCCTGCTCCTGGCTGCCATTGTTAACGAGGCGGAGATCCGCGCCGGAAAGGTGTATGTTCCATCCAGCCCGCCGGGGCAAGCCCTCACTAAGGCAGATGACTGGGTGCTTGATGCCTTGCTCGCTTACCTGCCGCAGCCGCCGTGGATTGAGAACGCCACGGTCCGCGAGAATATCCTTTTCGGCTTGCCCATGAATCCTGCCCGGTACGAAGAGACCCTCCGGGCGGCAGCGCTGGTCCAAGATCTGCAGCAGATGGAGCGGTCCGATCTCACTGAGGTCGGCGTCCAGGGCATCAATCTGAGCGGAGGCCAGCGATGGCGGCTCGGGTTGGCGAGAGCCTTGTACTCGCGGGCGGGGATGTTAGTGCTGGATGACATCTTCAGTGCGGTCGACGTGGGCGTCGCGCAGGTCCTGCTGGAGAGGGGTCTCCGAGGACCCCTGGGACAAGGTCGGACCATTCTCTTGGTGACCCACCATGAAGCCCTTTGCCTGCCCCATGCCTCGTACGTACTTCGTATCCGGGACAGCGGTCAATGCCATGGAGCCAGAGTCCCGTCTCCCCAGATCGATCTTCTGAGTCCACGGGAGACTCATCATCCCGGCCACGCAGTCGGGGTGCCCGCCGTAGCTCCAGAGGAGGCGCTAAGATACGAAAATATGATGCACTTTGAGAATTCCTGCGGAGATGCTGAGGGCAAGCTTGGTCCCACTGGAACGTCTCCTTGGATTCGCGACGAGTTCCGCGAGCGTGGCTCGGTGAAGTGGCGCGTCTATAGCCAGTACATTGCGCACTCAGGGGGTACGCTGGTCTGGGTACTGGCCATTCTGGTCGTCATTGCCTCCCAACTGGCCCTGTTTGGCCGCGGGTGGTGGATGAAGGTCTGGACGCAGTTCAACGAGAGGCTCGGCTCCCCAGCCATCCAGCTGGGCCCACCGGATCTGCGGCTGAACTACTATCTCACCATCTACGTGGTGATCTCGCTGTCGGCCAGCCTGCTCGAGGCCGGCAAGTGCGGGTTTGTCTATGTGGCGGCCCTCAACGCCTCCCACCGCTTGTTTCACTCGATGCTCGATGCGATCCTACACGCGCCGCTGCGGTGGCTGAACACGGTGCCCACCGGCCAGATCCTCAACCGGCTGACGGCGGACTTTGCCCTGGTCGACTCGCGTGTCCCCGGAGACACGCACACGCTGCTGTCGGCAGCTACCGCGCTGGCGATCATCTGTATCTCCGGGGTGCTGGTGTCCGCGTGGGTGATTGTGCTGGAGCTGGCGCTGGTTGGCGGGTGTTTGTTATATGTGCGCCGGTTCCTGCCCGCGGCCCGCGACGTCAAGCGCCTCGAGGCCACGGCCAAGTCGCCGATTTTCGAGCTACACCGGTCCTGTCTGGCGGGGCTGGGAACCCTGCGCGCGTTCGGGGTGGCCGGGCGATACGCGGAGCGCATGTTGTGGCTGATCGACAACCAGGCACGTACGCACTGGGCATTTGCGCTAATCACGCAGTGGGCGGCCTGGCGCATTGGGATCATTGGCGCATTGTTCGGCTTCCTGATTGTCGTGGCAGTGGCCGCCAAGCACGTCGACGCCCCGTTGGCCGGGTTCATCCTCACCGTGAGCCTGGAGTACAGCAAGATGCTGGAGGACCTGATGCGCCGCGTCATCAGCCTGCAGCTCAACATGAGCTCCACGGAGCGGGTGGTTGAATTTGCCAGCATCGAGACGGAGAATCACCTCGAAGGGCGCTCTACAGCCCCCGACTGGCCAGCCACGGGGGCGATCGCCATCCACAACCTCTCCATCAGATACGCTAACGAACTGCCCTGGGTGCTGCGCGACATCAACCTCCAGATAGGCCCGCGCATGCACGTGGGCGTGATCGGTCGCACGGGGGCCGGCAAGTCGACGCTGGCGCTGGCTCTGCTTCGGGTTCTGGAGGCCGGCGGTGGCGGCGGAGGCCATATCACGATCGATGGCATCGACATCGCCTCTGTGCCCCTGACAACCCTGCGCTCGCGCATTGCGCTGGTCCCGCAGGACCCTGTGCTCTACTCGGGCACCGTGCGCAGTAATCTCGACCCGTTCGGCCACTACAGCGACGGGGAGCTGCACGCCGCGCTGCAGCGCGTGCACTTCTCCCTGGGCCCCGCGCGCGAAGATGCTGCCGCATCGGCGGCACTGCTCAACCATCCCATCTCCCCGGGCGGAGCCAACCTGTCCCAAGGCCAGCGACAGATCCTGTGTCTGGCGCGGGCGCTGATCACACAGACCCGGATCGTGGTGCTGGACGAGGCAACCAGCGCGATCGACCCGGCTACGGACGCGCTGATTCAACGGGGGATCCGTGACGCCTTCACGGAGCGCACGCTGATCGTGATCGCCCACCGGCTGGCCACCGTCGTCGACTTTGACCGCGTGGTGGTGCTCTCCCAGGGGATGGTCGAGGAGTATGGTCCGCCACGGACGCTGTACCAGGCGCATGGCCCATTCCATCACTTCGTGCAAGAGTCAAGGGATTGTGAGGAATTGAAGCGGGCGATGAATGTCTGAACCATCTCTGGGTGGCGGAGAACCATCGTGCTTACATCCATCCCTTCACAATAAAGCTTGCTCATTTGGTTTCTCTAACATTCGAACATCTAATAATTTGACAACAAATGCTCAGTTGCTTTTAAGAGTCGAAGATGGTATAAACTTATATACTCGATTGATTGATTTTGCCACTCTCAAAGAATACCAAGATCTTTTTTCTCAGACCTCATACCTTCATACCTTTAGAATTGTTGAACGTCAAGTAGCCCTGGGAAAAAGACGCGGAATACAATGGAATATATCTCTGATACATATCTTACTCTTCGGCTTGAAGTAACGAACAACGGATTTTATATATCCCCAGAAAAGATGGGTTAGCTGTATTTGTGCATTCCATCTCATCCCCTTTACCAAAAATATGTTTGCGGGTAGTTCTGCGTTTGTCTGGACTTCAATAACAATTTTCTTACTAGAATATCTTGAAAATTTGAGATTTGTCTTGAGGAACTGCTGCGCTGCTGTTCGGCTGAAGGCTTTGCACGATGAACTCAACCTCAACTGTTGAGGTCAAGGGGACTTGGAGGCCGTCGAGGATGCAGGTGCCTACGGTTCCCGTACACTGGAGGGGTTCGGGAATCAATCAGTCTGTCTCTGGTGGAGATGCGAAGGCAAAGACGGAAAGGGAGGAATGGAGAGATAGGATACCGCAGCCGAGGATGGTGATGGTTAATTTGGGCATCGTTGGGGGAACATTCGTGCAAGACGGTCGGATGCGCACGAGTGAATCATGACAGGCGTGTAGGAGTGGATACGTGATTATACTGAAGCTGGAGCCACTCGCAATATATTCCAAGCGGCAACCAGCACTGTCCGAGTTGATGTTTATGCTGTATGTACAATGCAGGTACAGCAGGTTCCCATTTCACATTGCCTGTACTGTACAACTGTGGGTCTGGTATTTCAAGATACGAGATCAGGTACGGGCACCGAAGAACACCAGCCCACATCGCAACCCTAACAACACTCGAGGCGAATGCCCGGTCGTCACCCACGATAGGCCTGGGCAACCCGAAAGCGATGATACTCCAATGCTGACATCTCCTCATACAAGGCGGGTGTCTCCGGTGCGAGAAACTGAGGGAGCGGCGCGACCGAGACCTCGCGGTCGGCCTTGACGAAAAACGCGTTGGAGAAGCGCTGCGGGACCAGCCCCTGCTGCAGCGTCTTCAGATGCGGCGCGAGCTCGACCCGATGCACAGCGGCCGGCAGTCGACCATTGGTCCAGCGCTGCAGCGTCTCACTGATGCTGACGATCATCTCCGCCGGCGCCCCCTCCGGTCCCTGGGCCACGGGGAGGAACGCCTCCTTGTGTCCGGCCGCCGTGCTGGCGCGGTCCTCCATCTCGAGCCCCCCCGTGCCATCCTGAAACAGGCAGGTGATGACCCCCAAGTCGGTGTGCGGCCATATGCGGTTGACGACTCCGCGTCGCAGCTCCTCGACCTCGATGGCCGGGTAGTGGTTCAAACGGAGCTCGCTCGCCGTGTGCGTACAACGTTCGCGAAAGGCCCCGGCGGGCAGCTCCAGCGCCTGCTCGAGCGCCGCGAGCACCACTGAGCTGACCGCCGCGCAGTTGCGGTAGTACCGCTCCAGGAACTCCTGAAAGCCCGGCAGACAACGCTCATCTGGCCACCGGTTAGGCCATGCTCTGTCGTCGGGGGATCCGAGGTCAAAATGCTCCTACCATGTAGTGGGTTTTGTCATCAGCATCAACGAAAATAAGGTGTTGGGCAAGAGAGAAAAGCCAGGAGAGAGAGGGGGGAGGGGGGGCAGCGCGGAGGATGGACAGGATAAAGAACGGAAAAAAGACACCATAATCTCACCCGCGCATCGAATAGCTCTTCGTCAATGTTCGTCTCGCCGAGCCCCGCGCGGTAAAGCTTGGAGGTCCTCTCCGCGCCCACGCAACTCCAGCCCCGCTGAGGCTCAGGGCCTGCGGGATGCGCGAGTCGCACTTTTTCCGAGCTAGGCAGAGCGAAGAATTTCCGCGTCTACCAAAGCGAAAAAGGGCAGATGGCTCTGTTAGTGGAGATGTTTCTCAGCTCTGTTCTCCAAGGAGTGTCTACGAACCCAGTCGAAGAGAGCGCCAACATCCTCGTCCGAGAGGCCATGGTGGACCAGCTTCACAAAGCCGAACTGTGTGAGTTCCCGCAGCAGCGCTTGAGCAAACGCCTCTTGCTGCGCGACTGAGCCACGTGTATAGGCGGAGAGATCGAGCGATTGACCGGACATGGTGTTGAATAGAGTCAGAAAATGACAAGAAATGAAAAAGATGGCGTGAGGGGATCGGGTGACCGGCGAGGAAGGAGAATCTGGCTGACCCTTATACTATTCGGGGCAGCCAGGTGTCTGCAAAGTCTGGCGGCATCAGCTCATTTCCGACGCACTCCTTCACATCGGAACCAACTCAAGAGGGGGACGGCATAGTGGGCCGGACATGACGACGGGACGAGACTAGGTTTGTAATCCTGCGATTGGTTTCTGGGTAAAAATCGCGTGAGACCGTGGTCTCTCGTATCATCCACGAAGCACAGGGGCCGGCTTCCCCTCCTTTCCGCAGTATATTGATCCATCCAGTGAGTAGAGATGCGGACCCACTGGTGATACAAGCCCCTTTATTCTGCGGCCCTCGGTTTGGATCTGATTGTTTTATGTGCTGATGGATGCCACCAATGCAACTCGGGCACTCGGGCTATTCACCGAAGTGGGGTTCTCATCAATGAACCAGTATTATTTCAGGCTCTCAATTCCTCCTATCTGCGATAGCACTACGTGTAGACAATCCCCGAAATCAGGGACAGAAGACCGTCCATAATACTTCTGATTGGGTTTCAATGAACGGCACCTCATGGTGCAATCCCCGTGGATTTCGAGCTCCGTTTTATTGGAAGAGCCTACAGCAATAGCGCAGTCACATCCAAGCTACGCACACCCCTTTGCTACCCACTTTCGCTCCCTACTCACAAAACAAAAGACACGGGCGTGTTAGAAAGGATGAATCCAAGATCTAGCCAGACCGAGATTGACACCAATAAAGCACACCCTTAGGGGATCGCGCTCAAATCCTCCAGAGTATGCAAATGATCCCCCAAGACGACATCCACCTTCGACCCATCCGGCTTGATAGGAGCTTCAGCCACTCCACCGTAGAACTGCAGCCGCTTGGGCCGCAGCCAGGTCTGGAGGCTGTCCCAGTTAACGCAGCGCCGCTGGGCGGGGGGGCGCCGAATGCGTCGGTGCTCCTCTTCCGGCCACCAGTACAGCGATCCCACCGACAGGTCCGCCCGGCACATGGCCCCGTCGCGAAGAGCAATCAAGCAGTGATCTGAGACACCCCCGACTGGATGTCAGTAGAGCCCATCGTACAGTCTCCGGTAAGTGGGAGTGAAACACTTACCCAGGTGGTCCATCATCTCGGGCTTCTCGACTTTCCATTCGCGCTTAATCCAATCCTACCACCCCCCTTATGGTTACCCGATATCCGTGAGAGGAAAGACAGGGTAACAGCAGGGAACGTACCAAGCAATGAATCTCATGGTAGACCCGCAGGATCGCCATATACCCGCCATGCTCCATGCGCAAGGAGTTGGGGTTCAACGCGTTGACACTCCGGAGGTCTTCCTCCGAGGCCCGGAAGATCTCGTCTGGAAGAATAAGGTGCGAGTTAGGGCTGGCGCTTGGACTTGTGCGGTCCTACCCGCACAGCATCGCCGGTGGTCACTTACGGATTTTGAGCTCCTCCCATGCACGATTCAATTCCGGGGAACCCAGTTCCCCAGCGAAGGGATTGGGGGCGTCGTAATCCACCGGGGTGGAGACCCAGCTCAGCGAGGCACTGGCGGGGGCTAGAGCTCGGATGGTTATTTTCGGTGGGCGTTTCTCACCCCTCTCAGGGGACATCGCTGGCAGGGCTCATCACTTACAGTAAGGGACCCGAGGGCAGTAGCCTTTCATGGTGAGGATCTTGTTGACCACGAACAGGAAGAAGAAGATGTTGCCGAGCAGTACGAGAGAGTTCAGCATGCCGGGAAGCATGGCCCAGAGGAGATGGCTGCGGGGCTGGTGATGCGCCATGACGGGGGGGGTCTCGTCCCCCGGCGGACACGAGGAGGCCTCTGCCTCTTCCTGGTCCTCTGTGCCTTTCAACAGAGATTCCTCGTCTGGATGCATAGTGCTGTGCTGGAATGGCGAGTGAGAGCAATGGGCAGAAGGGTGAATGGGTGGATGATTCGATGGTCCTGGGAGGGTGTTGGGGGTTAAGGGCTAGCAGGAGTCTAGGGATCTGTGGGTTGTTGAGATCCTCGGACCGCTTGCTACCAAGCCATTTGGCCCCAGGGCGGGGCCTGCTACCTCTCTTCAGTCCTGCAGATTGTGCAGGGAAAGCAGGATTCAGACCACACCATATGCTAAAGCCCCCAGGTAGATTGGGCTGTAACATGAGCATTGGACGGCTGTTCTGTTCAAGGATATTTTAATACTGTACTGTATGTAGCGTGTATTGAAACAAGTTATACAAGATCAAGTTTCAATACGGTATGATTCAGTATGGTAACAATAGTGAGGGACAGTCCTGTACGGTATCGGTATGCAGGGACTCGGGACCAGCCTGTTTATCAAATCCCTGATTCAACCTAGACGGAAGAAGTGAATGATTGCTTGTTGTCTGATAAGCTTTGACAGCCCTGCCATTGGTCGCTTGGCACAGCCTCGGAGCAAGATGGCTCCAGCGTGGCTAACTTAGTACATACCTAAATAATACCTAAATTACCTAGCAGTTACCGTAGTATTATTAAGTTGAAGATTGGCCACGCCTCACCCCGTCCGTGCGTCGTGACAATTTATCGATCGAATTATCCAGTACTTATCTACCAGTGATGACCTCGATCTCTCTCTACGCGGGGTATCGTGACATATGCGGGATTCACTAACAATCCATCAGTATAGCCTTGAGTCTACCGGTAACCTATCACTTGCTAGTATTCTTATCCATATGAGTGACCCTGGTTGTTGAAAGAAGCAGGGTAGTATTACTACGTATAGCATACAATATCTGAGAGGAGGCCAATTGGCGGGAACAACTTCCCTTCGAGCAGACACGAATTTCCGCGTCTTGTGGCACAGTGGGTGGTATCGACAGGTTTCACCTCTTTAGTCCAGCACGCCATCCGGCTAAGTGACTCGGCTGGCTGAAAGACACAGCGCATGCGATCATACTTCGTGAATCCTGCAATCAGCTTCGAAGATAGACAGTCCGCTATCAGTCAGTCTCATACTCGCGGTCAATCTCTTCGTGTTATTACGAGTCGTCGCAGAGAGCCCATTCCAAGCACCACACGCCAACATGGGGGACTACCAATCACACTTGCCTTCCTGGACTACCATTTTGAACCCTCCTATCAGTCATGATTACTGTGCACATGACCTGATCGGTGCGCAGTGCCGTGCCCATCCCGACG
The DNA here is from genome assembly GCF_003184695.1 of Aspergillus brunneoviolaceus CBS 621.78. Lineage (NCBI taxonomy): Eukaryota > Fungi > Ascomycota > Eurotiomycetes > Eurotiales > Aspergillaceae > Aspergillus > Aspergillus brunneoviolaceus. The sequence goes on from NW_020290812.1 coordinate 114,588, forward strand.
CGCCAGCCATCAGCTCCTGGGATGGCGAGATGACGTACGGGGAGTTAAATGCCCTCTCGACACGCTTGGCGAACTACCTGATTGCGTATGGGGTACAGGCCGAGGTCCTGGTCCCGATACTCTTTGCCAAGTCCCAATGGATGATTGTGGCTCTCTTGGGTGTGCTCAAGGCGGGCGGAGGCGTGATTCTCCTGGCGGCCTCCACCCCGGAGCACAGGCTGCGGCAGGTGCTAGACCAAGCCCAGTCGCCGATTGTCCTGGCTTCTGCTCCCTGCGTGGCAGTCTCTGGCCATCTCCTCCGTGGCGCTCACGTTGTGGTGGTTGACCATGACTTTTTGGCCCAGTGCTCTTCGTCCTCCGGTAGCGGCGAGGGAGCCCCGGAGGTATCAGTATCACCATTGGGCTCAGGCTCAACGGCGAGATGTGGCCCCCATAACGTTGCCTACGTCGCCTTCACCTCAGGATCAACAGGCGCCCCCAAGGGAGCAGTGGTGGAGCATCGGAGCCTCTGCACCAGTGCGCTAGAATTCATCAAAACGGTGCAACTCGACCCCCGCGTGCGGATGTTTCAGTTCAGTGCCTATTCCTTCGACATCGCCGTCCTGGAGATTGTCTTCACCTTGCTCTGTGGCGGGTGCATTTGCGTCCCTTCAGAGGACGAGCGGATGAATGCGCCTGTGGCGAGCATGGTCCGGATGCGCGTGACCCACGCCTTTTTCACACAGTCCCTCTTGCCTTCGCTCGATCTACATCAGGTTCCCACACTGCGCGTGGTCCTGACTGGTGGGGAAACTCCCAAAGAGCACACTGTCCGGCAACTGGCTCAGTCCTTCGAAGTGTACGGAGTGTACGGGCCCTGCGAATGCGCTGTGGTTGCCGCCGTCGTGCGCGGCGCGCACTCCGAAACGGATTTGGGCGCCCCGTCGGGCTGCCGGCTGTGGATCGTCGATCGAGACAACCCCAACCGGCTGTGCGGTAGCGGTGAGACGGGCGAGCTCGTCATTGAGGGCAGCATCGTGGGCCGCGGATACCTGGCCGACCGGGCGCGCTCGCGGGAGTTCTTCATCGCGCCCCCGGCGTGGATGCGTGCCCTGAACGTCGATCCGGTCGGTCGGCTGTACCGCACGGGCGACATGGCCCGATATGACGAGCAGGGGAAGCTGTGGTTTCGAGGCCGCCAGGATAGTCAGGTCAAGGTCAACGGGCAGCGGCTTGAATTAGGGGAAGTCGAGGCTCGGCTGCAGGCGGAACTGCAGTGTTTGCGAGAGGATGTTTTCTGTGTCCTCGCTATGTTAATCGCTGGGCATACCGGCGGCGGAGGGTCCGGGGAGAAGCGTGGCCCTGTCCTGATGGCGGTCATCGGGGTTCATGACGAGCCTTCTCTCGGATATCTAGACTGGGACCGGGGCTCACGGCCGGCGGTGTTGCAGACCTCACCCACCGAGCAGAGACGGTTTGACGCCATGGTGGTCGCCATGCGTTCCCGATTGCGCGCTTCACTTCCAGCGTATGCCATTCCGTCCTTGTACATCCCCATACGCAGCGTGCCAGTCACTGTCAATGGCAAGACGGATCGCGAGCGACTGCTAGCCATCCTCGCACAACTTCCCGCCAGCGAGGCGAGACGTTTCACGGGCCCCTCTTCAACCGATGCCCGAGCCCTAACTTTGACCGGTCCTGAGCAACAGCTCCGCGACGCATGGGCTGCCGTTCTTAGAACCGTGGAAATTGGACCGAAGGATAATTTCTTCAGTCTAGGCGGCAGCTCGATCCTCGCCATGGAGCTGGTCTCCGAGGCTGGCAAGCGAGGACTCCATCTGACGGTGAACCAGGTCCTCCTGCACCCTCTCTTAGCAGATATGGCAGCCGCAGCGGTCTCTGATTCTTTTGCCGAGCCCCAGACCAGTGTGGCGCACGACTTGCCTGCCCTCTCTCTTCTCCTGGATTCTGAGCGGGAGGTTTTGCTCCACAAGGCCAGCAATGACTGTCAGGTGCCTGTCGCTGAAGTGGAGGATATCTATCCCGCCACCGCACAGCAGATCTTTTCCATCCACGCCGGAATCACTTCGCGGTCCTTCCAAATGCAGGCCGTGTACGCGCTCCCCGCCATGCTGGACGAGGAGCGCTTCGCCCGCGCGTGGGATCGGCTGGCCCAAACTCATGAGATCCTGCGGACTCACATGATTCGCCATCCCTCGGGGTCGGGCTATGTCCAGGTGGTTGTGAAGACCGGAGCTGGCCTCGCTTGGCGCCGGGGGACATCCCTCCAACATTACCTGGAGGAAGAGCACGAACACATCGTCGGAACAGGCGACCCGCTCTTCCGACTAGGGATCGTGAAGGATGGGCAAACTCAGGGCAAATACCTGGTAATGACGGTGAATCATGCGGGCTACGACGCCTGGTCGCTGTCGCAGCTGTTCCTGGCGCTGCGACAAGCGTATGTATCTGACGGGTGCCCCCCTCCTTCACCCCCAGGGCTCAAGTACAAGACCTTCATTCGGCAGATCGTGGCAATGGATCGCGACGCCGCCACCCGATTTTGGACGCACCATCTGAAGGGGGTGGATACGCGACCTTTTCCCCCTGTCGCTATGGACAAAAGTCAGCCCGTGAATTGTGACACCCTTCTTACACGGCTGGTCCGACTCGATGGCCAGTCCCCCGGGCCAATGGCGTTATCCACCTTGGTCAACGCCGCCTGGGCCGTTACCTTCGCGGAGATTCTGCACTGCCCCGACATCATCCTGGGCGTCTTCGGCCACGGGCGCTGCGCCGATCTGCCCGGGGTCGGGGATCTGATCGCACCCACCATGACCGCATACCCGCTGCGCATCCGTGTCCTCCCGGGGCAGACCGTTGGGACCCTGTGCCGTCAAATCCAAGCCGATACGGCCGCGATCACCGCATATGAGCAGTTCCACTTCCGCAACATCGCCCGGATCAGCCCAGAGATCATGGATCTCTGCATGAGCGCCGTGCGATTGAACCTCTTGCCCAAGCTGGAGGTTGCGGCTCCATCGTCGACGGCGGGGACGACAGCCCAGAGCGCACTACCCCTACCCTTACTCTGGGGCCAGCTAGCCGTGAATTTGCCATTCCGGCTGAGCTGCACGCTAGGTCCGCCGGGCGTGCAGATCGAAGCGATCTTCGACCCGGCCGTCGTTGCGATCCCCACTGTCGAGGAGGTCCTCCGGAAATTCGAGTGCGCGTTGCTACAATTGCACCTCGCGCCGATGGCGGCGGCGGGCGAGAGCCCGCGCGTCGACGAGATCTGCTTGGATGGCTGGGCCTCGTTGCCTGCGTCCGCGCTCACCGAGTCCATTACCGCCGCGTCGGAGGAGGCTAAGAGGCAGATGTTGGTAAGTTATTGACTCAGAACTTCGTATTTCGATTAGAATTTCTCTGTGCATCGCGCGACACAATGAGCTAACCGCATCCACAGGAAACCAAACCGCAGGATTTGGACCTTCACCCTGACGAGTCGCGACTTTTTATGGTCCCGCGGTGGTGAGTGCTGGGCTTCACCGTAATCTCTCGCGCGCATGCTATGCTATACTATGTCTTACAAAATGTCGACCCAGATATGTACCTGTAGTATCTGTGGGGCTCGTGATCTTGACATGCTTGGGAATGGTGTACTCCATAGGTTACGGTCACAAGCCACAACTGCTGAACCTGTACGGTTGAGTTCACGGTACCCCAATAAATACATTCCAGACTCGAGATAATTGCGGGAAGTGATACAGACCGCCTGCATATATTCAAATAAATTATGAATTGCCTGCCATCTCACAGTCTAAGAGGACATCGCACTATTCCAGTCCCGGAGCAGGGGCACGAGCTGACCACAGTAGCTCCGCTCGGCCTTGATGTAGCGGCTGCCGTGATTCCCAAACGACCAGGCGATGGCGTTCATCGTCTCCTCGTCGTAGGACGGCGTGCCAGTGAAAAACCGGTCCAGACGCGGGTCGATGTGCAGGCACCTGGCGAGCTCGAGCTTCAGCGCGTAGAAGGCCACACGCTTGATGTCCCCGGTGCCATAGTCCATCGTCACAGCGAAGGTAAAGCCCTGCGGATTCATTGAGAGACGCATCTGCTCGACCTCGTCGGGCTCCAGCGCCCCGGCCGGATGGGCGAGCTGCACGTAGCGATCGGCCTGCTCCAGCTTCAAGGGCCCGGGGGCCCGAAAGTAGATGTTCACTGTGTGGGAGGTGTAGTCGGCCGCCACATGCCGAACCCGCTCGAGCCCGAGGCTGTGGAAAACGGGCCCATGTCGACGGATGGACTCGGGCACTGGTTCGACGGCGAGGATGTCGTCGATGGGCCGCATTTCCCCCAGGTACACCCACGCTTTGGCCAGCCCTCGCTGCGCGTCGAAGTCGCACGACTGCTCCGGGGTGCCATCGTACAGGCGACTCCAGGCGGTGACCAGGGCTCCCAGCGGGTGGTCCGCGGCGAGGAGGCCAGCCTTGACGGCGGCGGCTACCGTGTCCGTGACGCGGCGCTCGTAGAAGCGATAATTCAAGGCGTCTCCCGGTCGGTTGGTCGTGCGCCACAGGACGGCTCCTCGCTGGAAACTCGTCGCAAAGGCCTCCAGGCTTGCCCGGGTGTGGGATTCCGAATATGGGGCGTGGATAATCGCGCAAGTGCGTTCAATATCCTCGAGGAACCGCGCCGCATCGAATTCGTCTTGCTTGGGCAGGTGCATTTTGTTTTTGTTCTCTTTCTTTTTGAGCTTGTGACCAGATCATAGCTGGTAGGCTCTTTTCTTTGAATCGCGCTGGTCGAATTTATCTAGGACGGGGTCTACCACTGCTTCGAAACACTGACGAGAGCACGCGATTACTACCTGCAACTCTTTTCTCAGTCCTATCATTTACAGTATTCCTACCTGTCTAGCTTGTCACCTTGATAGGTTCAAATTGTTATTTTCATTCAATAAGTATAATAATCTTTCAGAATTACCCGGCCCAAAGCCGCTCAACATACACAGCAATCCTACATACCCGAGCCTGTGCAGTACTGTTACGGGGGGTATTATTAGGTGCGTAACGTGATATAACCTATATAACGTACCAGCTGTAATATAAAGTAGGTCAGACTACGTGGCATTGCCTCCGCAGCGGGACTCCGGCCATGCTCCGTCGGGGGATCGACCCGTGTGCAATTGCCCACTCCCTGCACGCACGACCCTTTCCGGCGATCATCACGAATCTTAGCAATCCCATTGGCATCCGAGCTCCCTTATCACCCATCCTACAGTGCTTTTCGGAGTGTGTTTCATCTTCCAGGGTCGCCACTTGCTAGCTAGTGCATTAGTGCTGATGCCAACCACACCATCAATGCGACCTCCCGAATACGTACTGTACACACAGTACGGTACGGTACACTCTTCGGTATATTCTCTGTAATGAAAGGGTACTAGGTATTCTAGGTATTTGGGTTCACGATACCGTCCCCACAGGCGTACAGTACCAGTCATGCACGCGCAATTCCAATACCCATTGCAGTCTGTTCTAAGATCACTGGTTGTTTCCATATGGTTAGTTCATCTGTCGTGAAGATGGCGGATCTCAATTCTCCGCGGTCACTCATCTCCGAGCCTTGATACTGTACTCCTGTTGCTCCGGTGGGTCGAGTGCTTCTGCCGCCCACCTCCCACCCATCCCAGAGCAAGAAAATGCACCGTGGATATCCACCACAAGCGAGAGAAACAGACGCACAATGAACGAAACCGAGCTTACGGACTTCAAAAGCCACCAGCGGTCGCTTCGGGCATCGTCTGCTCGTCCAGGACGGACAGCCCCATGGATGCAGAACGTGCTGTTTCTGGTCTTGCACCTTGCGCTGGCCACCACATGGATTATTACACTCTTCTATCACAACCGCTTGTCCGTGTTCTTTGATCCGCCGGTGCATCCCAGTCGGCCGTGGAAAGGGTCGGGCTTCAACTTCGAGCATTGCCCGGCCATGTCGCATGATGACCCCCTACCAGACGCCCATCATGGTGCTGATACCGGGGGAGCCGGCGAGGCGTCCGGCTTACAAGAATTCGAGTTCGGTGAGTGTCGCCTCACCCACCCCGGGCGTGGCTCACTTGTCACTTCCCAACAACTGAGAAATTGGCGGTAGCATCTGCCTCGGAGGCAGTCGAATACGTGCCGTATCGGTTTGAACAGAGTCGATGGACCGGAGAACCCAGCGAGGACACAAGTCCCTATGAAGGGCCCCCTACCGGCGCGGTGAATCTGCAGTGGCGGCACTTGGTGGATGGTGAGCTACCATAGGAAGCACTCTGACCCCCCCCCCCCCCCCTCCCCCGGTTCCATACACCGCATGGTTAGCTGACCCCGACGACCTCCATGCATTTCAGTTGGGATTCTGGCACTGAACCCGGAGCAGGAGGCCTCGCTCCTCGAGCCCACCATGCCGGCAACGGTCAACGATTCCACCGCTCTCATCCAGCTCGATGTCTTCCATCAATTGCACTGTCTGAACTCCATCCGGAAATATGTCTTCCAGCCCGTCGACTGGCGGAACGACAACACGACCGACCAGGCGGCGGTGAAATACATTGTGCACATCAGTAAGCCGGGCGTATCTCGCGATCTCGAGTGCATCCATCCAGCTGACCTCCTCTCCAGATCACTGCATTGAGTACTTGCGGCAGGTAGGTATTGCATTCATCCGTGTTTCCTCGGCAAATGAAAGCAATCACTTATTTCTTGGCCCACCTTCGCGGACCAGGCTCTCATGTGCCACAGCGACCTCTCGGTGATTGTGCATTCCCCGCGCGTGCCACCCCCGGGGCCCGAGTATCCCATCTGGAAGGCCAACTTCTCCACCCAGCATACTTGTCGGAACTTTTGGAAGATTCGCGAGTGGGCCAAGCAGTACAATACATCGGGGTTTGAGATTGAAAGATGGCATGATGCGGAATTTGCGTGACTCGGGTGAAGCCCTGAATGAGTCATTGAGCGTATAACCAAGCGGTGAGGATTTCGGTTCAGTCAAAATCGTGGGGAAACTTTACATGGGTGTGAGGATGTGGAGGACCTCGGATGTGGTGATTGATACTTAGTACTTAGTTGGGAAGTGAATCAACAGTACTTAAGCAAGTACAAGTATATATAATACCCGGTATTAAGTTACCAAGCCGCAGTCGGCAATTACGGAGAACTCATGCTTGTTTAATCGTCTTATCATCCTTATCCTCCTAGTCTTACAGTAATTTTCCTGGTTGTAATCTTATATGATGTCCCTCCTTCCCCCCCTAATGCCATCGTGCCATTAATTTTCTCTCTCCTCCTCCTCCTCCTCCTCCTCCTCCTACCCCTCTCTCCCCTTCATGGCCTACAATTGTCGCAGTAATGACCAGAGATTCGGTCCTTCGCTTTCCGACTGTCTCGTTCATTTCGACTTCACCCTCTTATTTGAACAGAGCATCCTTGGACTGGTTCCTTCAATCCTGCTGATTCTCCTGGCACCGCCTCGCCTGGTCCAATTACTCCGATGTCCGAGGAAGGCCCCCATCACTCACCCTCTGGTGTACAGCAAAGTAGTAAGCAAGAAAAAGAAAACCCAATTATAAAGACAATTTCCCATCCTCCCACGACCCCCCTCGAACTCTGAATAACCCGTCGCCTAATTTTAGACGGTCGCGATTGTCCTCCTGGGCCTCCGAGTGGCATTGTTGGCGCTGTGGAGCATTCGACCCGCCACCTCAGCGTCCATTGCATCGGCTGCCGTGTCGTTGTTGGGAAGCAGCCTCGTCCTCGCACTCTCCACCCTGGAGCATACACGCTCAGAGCGTCCCTCCTCGCTCCTCTGCATCTATCTCCTGCTCGACAGTTTGTTTAATGCAACCCAGCTTCGAAGTCTATACCTCCGACGGCACTTGACCGCCGTCTCGAGTGTCGCCTCCGTTGCTCTGGGGGCCGAGGTCCTGCTGCTCGTTCTTGAGACTGTTGACAAGCGCGCCTGTCTCTACGATGCTTTTCGCAGCAGGTATCCCCCGGAGTCCACGAGTGGGATCATCAATCGTAGCTTTTTCTGGTGGTTGAGCCCGTTGTTCGTTCGCGGCTATCGCAGGAACCTGTCCCTCGGCGACCTCGATCGCGTGGATCAGGAGCTGTCGGCTGGGCCGTTACATGAGCGCATGCAGGTCGCGTGGGCGAAACGTATGTCCTGGATCCACCACGAGAGGTGAGGCTGACCCCACCGCTAGATCGATCCGAGCGCCGCTTCTCCTTGGTGATCGCCCTCTTCTATTGCCTCAAATGGCCGCTTCTTCTGACGGTTTTCCCCCGACTGTGTCTCATTGGCTTCACGTATGCCCAGCCCTTTCTCATCACTCGGGTGATCAGCTATGTCAGCGATGCGGACTCAACGCGGGATAAGAGTGACGGCTACGGGCTGATTGCAGCCACCGGCTTGATTTACCTGGGAATTGCGGTACAGTCCATTACCACCCCTATCACCCGACGTGCTGGGGGGACGCGCGTGTATTGACAGTCATCCATCCGTCCATCCATAGCTCTCGACGGCGCATTACCAACACCGCCTTTATCGCATGATTACCATGTTTCGTGGTGCCATGGTCTCGCAGATCTACGCCAAAACCCTGGCTCTCGCGCGGGCTCCGGATGAGTCCGCCGCTGTTACCCTCATGAGCACGGACGTGGACCGGATCGCATTCAGCCTACGCCAGATCGCTGAGGTCTGGGCGCGCACGGTGGAGCTGGCGATTGGATTGTGGCTGCTGGAGCGCCAAGTCGGGTGGATCTGCATTGGTCCCACAATCGCCGTAGTGGGTACGTACGATACCAGTGCCCCCGCTTCCTTTTTCTTCACGTTGCCATGATCCCTGCATTCTAAGCCTTTGTCCTTCTCAGGCGCGTTCTATGCATCGTTGCACGTGGCCAAGAAGATCGGTCCCGCCCAAAAGACATGGGTGGGCGCGGTGCAACGCCGGGTCGCGCTGACTTCCTCCCTCCTCGGAAGCATGAAGAGCATCAGAATGATGGGTCTGTCCGAGCGCATGGCCCAAACCATCCACGGCCAGCGGCTTCGCGAGCTACATCTTGGGGCGAGCTTTCGGGTGTTTGGCATCTGGCGTAACACTATCTGTTGGTCTCACCCTCTTCTCACCAGGATCCTGCGAGAGGGTATCACTAACACCAGTAACTAGCGATGATCCCGGTGGAGATCGGACCATTTCTGGTCTTTCTGATCTATACCGTTCAGTCCCAGCGGCTGACTACCGACAAAGCGTTTGGAACCTTGGCCATCATCTCCTTGCTGACGGACCCAGCGAGAGAGCTTCTTTCCTCCTACCCAACCTTGGTCTCGGCAATGGGTTGCATCGATCGAATCCACACCTATCTATCCGCCGCAGACAAACCCAATGGCGAAGCTGGTGCAACAATCCATGAACTAGGGAAATCTGGGCTTGTCCTGCAAAGCCTGCCCGCAAAGTCCATCGATCGGCCCATCGTCGCCTTCCACGAGGCCGACATACGACCGGCGCCAGAATCCGAGGCTGTTCTGCACAAGGTCAACTGGCAAGTCCTCCCCGGTTCGTTTAGCTTCGTTGTCGGTCCTGTCGGGTCGGGCAAAAGCACCCTCCTGAAAGCAATCTTGGGCGAAGCTGTCTCCACCCCTGGCAGCATCCAGATCAACAGCCGAGATATCGCATACTGTAGCCAGTCACCATGGCTGCAGAACCTCGTGTTTCGAGACGCTATCACCGGCCCCGGGGCCGCCTTGGATGAGGGCTGGTACGCCACTATACTGGAGGCCTGTCTTCTGGATGTCGACATCAAGCGCCTGCCGCAGATGGACACTACTCTGCTCGGCAGCCGGGGTGTGACCCTGAGTGGCGGTCAGAAGCAGCGCGTGGTAGGTGGATACCCATGTGCGGTGACCTTCGGATGCGATCCCCTGTATTGATAGTGCCCCTCCTAGGCCCTCGCTCGCGCACTCTACAGCCGACGGTCCGTTCTATTGCTGGACGATGTCTTGAGCGCACTCGATGCGAAGACGGAGTTGCAGATCGTGCAGAATCTGTTCGGGCCAGAGGGGTTGCTGCGACGCAATGCGTCCACGGTCGTTCTGGTGACCCATGCCGTCCGACATCTGCATCTGGCCGATCATGTCATTGCCTTGGACCGATCGGGCCACATTGCACATCAGGGACCCTGGACGGACTTCACCCGCGGGGAAGGACCGGAACTGCTGCACGAGGCTGCGAGCGCAGATGTTGGGTTGCAGAATGAGTCTGAGGAAGTTCCTGCGCCAAGCAAGCAAAGCAAACCGCTGCCGAAGGCGCTCCGGGGACCGAGCGCGACCGATGTAAGTGACTTGAGTCGGCGGACCGGGGATCTCGCGGTGTATAAATACTACGCCCGCTCGTTTGGGTGGAAGCTCTCTTCTATGATGCTGGTCATGGTGGCGCTCGTTGCCGTCACGACCTACCTTCCACGTATGTGCCGGGGCTCCTGGTGCTATTTTTGACCTTGCGAGCATCGCGGCTAATTGACATGGCAGAGATCTGGCTGGAAATGTACACGACTGGCGCAGTTGGTCGTGTCGGGGTATTTTGTGCGGTCTACGCGGTGATCGCATCTAGCTGCCTTACGGCATTCTACGTGTCTATGAGGTCAGGATACCCAGCGCCATCTAGAGCCCAGTGGCTGATTCCCATTCACCTCCTAGGATTGTGTTTATCTACCTCATTCCCAAGTCAGGTGGCAATCTACATCAAACCCTCATCGACACCGTGACGCACGCTACCCAGTCGTATTTCGACACCGTCGATAGCGGGGTCATACTCAACCTATTTAGCCAGGACATGTCCTTGGTCGACGCCATGCTGCCAGCCTCAATGATCATCACTCTACAAGGTCGGTGCTATCTGCGAGTCCAACCAAAGGGGAGTGCCGTCTAACCATGAATCCAGCCCTGGCCAATGGACTGGCCCAGATCGGCCTCATAGCGGCAGGCTCCAGCTACATGGCCTTGACCATTCCGGGGCTCATCTGCCTCGTGTACCTCTTGCAAAACATTTACCTACGCACCTCGCGCCAGATGCGGTTCCTCGACCTCGAAGCCAAAAGCCCCCTGTACACGCACTTTATGGAGACGCTCGAGGGGCTGATGACGATCCGGGCGTTCGGCTGGCAGCACGCGTTCACGATGCGCAGCAACCACCTGCTCGACGAGTCCCAGAAACCGTACTACCTGCTCTACTGCATCCAGCGATGGCTTGACCTGGTGTTGCAGCTGCTCATCGGGACCCTCGCCGTGATTCTGGTCACTCTGGCCGTCACGCTGCGCACGTCCAGCTCGGGCGGGCAGATCGGGCTCGCGCTGAACAGCATCCTCGGCTTCAACGCCACCTTCCAGATGCTCTTCACCTTCTGGACCACCTTGGAGACCTCCCTCGGGGCAATCGCCCGGATCAAGTCTACCGCGCAGCTCACCCCGCAGGAGACCGACGGGGACGCGACCGCCCCACCGACCACCTGGCCGCGCCACGGGGAGATCGTCTTCCAACAGGTAAACGCCGCCTGGACCGCCGACCCGAAAGCCCCACCCTCCCTCCAAGAGGTCACCTTCAGCGTCCCCGCGGGCACAAAACTCGGGGTGTGCGGACGCACCGGCAGCGGGAAAAGCACGCTCCTCGCCGCCCTCCTGCGCCTGCTCGACCTCGACGCAGGACAGATCCTCATCGACGGGCTCGACATCCGGTCCGTGCCGCGAGCCTGCCTCCGCGACCGGATCATCACCATCCCGCAGGAGCCGTTTTTCGTGTCTGGCTCCGTCCGCGAGAACATGACGCTCACCCTGCCTGGTGGCGGGGTGGCACCACCGGGCAGCAGCAACCACCCTGAGGCTTACTCCGACCAACAAATCCAATCCGCACTCACCTTGACCGACCTCTGGGCCACTGTCGCCGAGAAGGCCGGACACAGCACAGCCCAGGATCACAATCACAACCCGCTGGACGCGGCGATGCAGGACCTCGCGCTCTCCCCGGGCCAGCAGCAGCTCTTCTGCCTGGCGCGCGCGCTCCTGCGCAAGGACACGGCGCGGATCGTCGTGCTGGACGAGGCGACGAGCGCGGTGGATGGGGCGGCGGATCGGCGGGTGCAGGCGGTGCTGCGCCGGGAGTTTGCGGGGCATACGGTGGTCATGGTGGCGCATCGGGTGGAGACGCTGGTGGAGGCGGATCTGGTGGCTGTGCTGGATCGGGGGAAGGTGGTGGAGGTCGATGCGCCGGGGCGGCTGTTGGCGAGGGAGGGGTCGGTGTTTGCGGAGTTGAGGCGGTGCGGGTTGTAGGGTGGCTGCTTTGCTTTCTATGGGAAGCATTGTATCGAGCAGAAGAGAGAAGAGAACAGGAGGGGAATATCGAGAGAAAAGGGAGTTGCTGAGTGACTTACAATGCGTAACTGCACTTCTGTTGACGAGGCCTACATCTCATGCGTGCTATGTATTGTCTCGGTATTCAATCCTTGAACACCTTGGGCTTACCCTACGCTATATACACGATCCCAGCAGGTACTTATCGAGACTTACAGACTGCCTAGCAATACCAGATTAGTTTGAAATCAGCTCGTATTGGCTTTAGGCAGGTCGGTGGCCATTTAGAACGGTCGACTTATTTCCCTTGATCTAATCAATATTCATTTCAAAGAGTGAATATCCCAGCATCACGGAAAGATCAAGGACTGCAGTTTGCTCGCCCTAGTAGCCTAAGCATCCCAGCTTATCCAGTAAGTTGCCGGGGTTGACGCCGAGATGATCGATCCTACAGACGTGATCGCCGACGTGGAAGCGGGCGGTCGAATCTCCTTTGCCCTAACCACCAACGCAAACAACAAAAGACCACGCCACCGTCGATCTTTTCGTACTGTTCATTGACGATTCTTACCCCGTGGTTGATAATAACCGGTGATAGAGTCTGAGTGCCGAACATAAGACGCACTGCTCCGACTTCTGATCCCTTCCCATGGCTATCTAGCTATCTGCCGCACTCAAAAAGAGGTTGAAAGAGTGCCCCCTCGATTCTATTCAAGTGATGGTTTCAAGCCCTGCGCACTACATTGACGATCTCACCAATCGCTATGTTTTGTCTATTCTGGTCCGACTTCATCCACTTTCGGGGCTCTTCCGTCTACTCAAGCCTCACCGCGCAGGAGGGCGGGGAGATTGCTGGTATTCTCACAGCGGTAGCCCGCATTAAAGACCGGGAAATCGAGGGGTGGTATGCAGCATGGATGGAGGCAGCCGACAAAGGTCAAGCGCCGCCGCGCGGTTCTCGCCGTACTCGCAACCGGGGGGCAGCACGCAGTGGATTTTCGGTGAGCTGGTGGACGGCCCAGCAGGATCAGAAGGAGATGTGGGTGGCGGAGGATACGGCCGAAAGAGGGCTACAGATCCAGGCGGGGGCGTTTACGGTGCTGACCACCAGGTCATTTGCATTTGTTGTATAGTATCTCTGGGATGAAGCGTAAGATCCATCGCTAGTTTCCGCTTAGTAAGTCGGTTGGTGAGATCTTGTGGTGCCATCGCCTACCGCCGAAACGATGCCTGCGGAGGTTGAGATGGCGTTTCCATGCTGGGAGAGTGCCTCGGATGTGAAATATGACATGCAATTGATAATTTATGATGTGATTTGTCATTCACTTAGCCTTTTTCGAGACATCGGATATGAAAAGCTTGACCAGGGGGTGGGTTTGGGGGACCCCTGAGATAAGGCTTCTTTCCGTTAACTCCGGACACCCTGCCCAACCCTCATTGGGTATTTAAATGCTACCTTTGTCCATGCTGGAGAAGTAGACAAAACACACTCCATTCTCTCCCTACGGTTCTGCAATGACTCAAACAGGACGTCAGGCCGAGCGCCTCTTGCGCCTCACCATCAAACTCTACAAAGGGCAAGCCCGCCAGGGTGGAGAGGGCCACGACTTTGCCCGCGACTACGTGGTCAAGGCGGCCAAGCTGCATGCAAAGCATGGTATCTACGCCTACCAGCAGGTAAGCGCCAAGCCATGTGGCCCAGTACTCTATCCCAGATTCCCCTCTGACACACAACGATAGTGCTACTCCCCGCCAGCCTATCGGACCTTCGTCGACGAGATGAGCCGCCGCAACAACCGCGGCTGGGTGATTGATGTAGGATATCAGCCCGGCCTCGTCCATTTACCTGGCTTCCATTGAACAACCCCCCGAGACTGACAATCGAATGCCGATAGGACCACGACGTAACCATCGAATTCTACTTCCGCAGCTTCGAGGAACTCAACAAGGTCAACCACGACCCGGAGTTCCAGGCGCTGCAGGCCAGCGAGGAGCCCTACGTCAACCGGGCGCACACCGTGGTCTCGCTGTCGTGGATCGAGAAGTACGTCGACAATACTGAGGTGGTCAATATCGTGGATGATAAGTCGACCTACCCCGGTTACGATGAGTTGTTGGATCTGTCCACTGCGCTGCGGACGGGATCGGCGGCATGGGCGAAGAAGGAGGAGTAGATTTGGGGGTGGATCGACCGATCATATCATATCTCCTTAAATTTGATATAATCAAGACTGTGTGTGTTCCGACCGAACTGGGTTCGTAGTGGAGTCAAGTCGTATTTCCCTATTTTTCGCAATCTGGTGGAAGTTCGCTCGGCGTGCGGCGTAGGATCTGAGGCCCAAGGCATCCCAGCGATTAATATAACTTCCACCAAGCAACACCAACATTTTTCCCCGCGTAAATCATCGACATTGCAACGGTCTCTCCCGTACTTACCTATTTCCAACATCACACCTTCCTTATCCTCTCAATACCACTGTGACAACAAAACAAAAATGACTGACTACGCCTCCACCCCCATGACAGCCACTGACCTGGCCACCGCCCTCCTCGGCCTCAGCCCACTGATGTTTTCCGCGGCCTCGCTGGTCTGAGATTTGAGACCTGGTCGATGATGTGAAAGGCCTGGATTTCGAGCAAAGAGCATGCGCTGCATGGATAGTTGGGGCATAATTTCACGACGATGGTGACGTTTGATGTGCCGTAAGTGGTGATACTTTCTTGTGCCATAGCGAGCTTTTCAATGATTTTCTTTGCCTGGAGGGAGCACAGGAGGAGAGGTTTGGGTGTGGGCAGATATTGAATGTAAGGGTAGTAGGTATGGTGCAGGGATGTGTGGGAAGAGTCGGACACGGAGTGTGAGGGTGGACTGAGATGACATGAGATGGGATGATAACAGGGATGGCATCACACAAGGAAATGTACCGATTGCGAGTGGCTGTAGGAATGTAGCTACAGTGAGCTGTGGCTTGAAGAAGAAAAACGCCATTGTGACTCTATCAGAGCACTAAAGCCGGTGGAGTGTGTTTTCTGTGTGCGTTGTCTCATGGAGTTAACAAATCTTATGTCCTAAATTCCGTCATGCATGCATGCCACACCATCAGACACCGAGGTTTAATCAAACAACAAGCTTCCCTCACGAGACTCGTGATGCATGCGGGATCCCGGGGGGTGTACTGCACATAACCCTAACTGACTCGGCGACTCGGCGAGCGGGAGAGCATTCGAGGCGTCTCTTGGCCGCGCCTGTACTGAACCGCTCAGTGCCTCCGCCCCCGTTATTGACTCGCTTTGCTGCCAATTTTGACAATCCCATCCAGTCACAGGCCCGTTGTGACTTCTGAACTCGGTGCGCCAGATAAGACTAAGGCCCCATCAGTTCGGCGGTCAGCCCTCGGCGGATCAAGGCGAGAAAACCGGGCGGGTTGATATCCCACGATGAGTCCGAGATCGAGTTGCTCGGTTGTCGCTATTAGATTTGTCCTTATCATGTTAGGTGAGGGACTGGGCTCATCTAAAGGTAAGAGCAGTGATTCGGGTAATCAACATGGGGTCGAAAGAATGGGAATTGTTTGAGCAGGAGCCGTAGGTGAATTAGGGTTGGGCGATATGATACGTTCCCTTCAGCCTTCAATACCATGTGGGGGCGCATCTCGCGATGTTGCACAGCCACCTTTTTGTATCTGACCATCTCGTTCCACCCCCGCATTAAGCACTTGACTGTGTGTGCCTGCCTTCTCTTCCCAAACTCTCCAATAACTTACCTCCTATCTTCCCCAAAATCCAAATAGACACGTAAGCTATTCATTAATGGAAGAGGAGTGACCACACCAGAGTGAGCCGTTACTCCAATGGCTCCCTGCGGAAAGAGAAAGTTGATACAAATTCATTTGACTTTGTCTTATGGTCAGGGAAGGTATTCAGGATCGCATAAGCTTTACAACAATTCAAGACACCGTGCGTACTTGAGACGATTCATAATCGCTTGAGATTACTCAGAACCTCAAATATGAGGAAATAAAGGGAAGAAGCGAACACCCCTTCACCCCACGCTGTACATGCATAGGCAGTAGGGGCCTCAGGCCCCGGCTGGAAGCTTATGTGACATCCCTGATAGGTGGCCGAGATATCTGTGCGATTGATTTTATCTGTTCAACTTCGTACATTTTTATATTCAACTCGAATGTCAGTCGATGACCTATAGATATGGCAACTGAGAGCTTGTTTCAGCTAAGAAATCGACTCGAATTCAAGAAAAGGTTACAACGCTCGGCAAGGAAATATAATTTTCCTCAACAACCAAAAAGACTACTTATTTTAATCTGACCAGATTATTAGAGGTCTTGCGCTGCGGTGGACATTCCCAGTTGCGGTGCCCTTCCCAGTTCCAAATAGGCTTAGCGTTCGGAATTGGGAAGGCGGTCTTACTGCAGTGGCCGGGCCCGGGGCCAGAACTGGGCACTGCAGGCCTTTCCAGTTCCCAATGTAGTATAGTAAGGATACTCCACGATTAGCCAAAAGGCACGCTAGACCGATTCAGGAAGCGCACGGCTCGACCCTGGCCCTCATCACGTGCAGATTATGCCGGTTTATGGGAACTGGGCAACTGGGCATGCCCAGTTGAGGGCATGACCTCTATTGGGTAGGTCCGTCTCATTCCCATCGCATAATTTTGCCACAACTTTAAATACAGCACGAAGTGATTCGGAATACGACCGACAGAATCGGAGGTAATATTGCCCGACTCACCGGCACTGTTTGATTGATCGTAGGGATCGGCAGTAAGCTGGCCGACCACCCGGCGGTGTCAAAGTCGACGAAAGAACCGGAAGTGTAGATGTCCGACACCCCGGTGGTGCCAGATTGCCCGTGCGGCATAGTTCAAATCACTCGAGGCTATCATGTTCTACTGCAGGTGAATAACAGGCCATTCTTAGCTGATTGATTGAGACAGACTTTCAGAGGATGCTGTGTGAAAACACCCTAAGCTGATCGCGCAAAAATGATCTATTATCAAGAAAGTAAACAAGGATACCTGCTCAACGCGATGGAAGATAGACCGACACGCCTGAAACGAGATCGACTTCCTGACTGCGAATTAGAACGAGAAATGTCGGGCGCAGTTTTCGCGTATCGGGAGGAGAATTTGTTGAAGACACTAAGCTTCACCAGACGAAAGAATAAGCAAGGCTGAGTATATTACGGTCTGTAGTGGATACTCCGCATTCCTTCGTCCCTCTTGTCGCGTGCTATTTAAGACTTGTAGCCCACCCACTTGTAAAAGAATGATCACAAACTCCCCAATTTCTCTGCTACCAGTCATTATTTTATCTCATCTCTTAATCCGGGCACCATTCCACTACGTCATGCACAATCTCGCGACCGCTGTGAGCGACGGCTTCAGAGGCCGTCGAACGATCTATGCTCTATCCGACGAATCCACCATCTCTGATGAGAGATTGGAAGAATTGATCAATGAGGTGGTCCTACACACCCCTAGTGCTTTCAACAGCCAGGCAACACGCCTCGTGGTTCTACTCAAAGATGAGCATCGGAAGCTCTGGGACCTGGCAGCAGAAGTGGCCTCCTCGACAGTGAGCCCGGAGTTGTTTGAGAAGCTCTACAAGCCACGGATTGCCATGTACCGTGCTGGATACGGGACTGTAAGTGAGCCCTGCTGATGCGCTTGGCATTACCGTCCATGAGGCCTAATCACCACGCAATAGGTATTATTCTACGAAGACCCGATGCCTCTGAAACGCCTCGAGGAAAAGTGGCCTATGCTCAGGGATAAATTCCCACAATGTAGGTGACATCAAACGAGAACATTGGAAATACAGCAGTGCTAATTTCTTTCCAGGGTCCGAGCATTCCAATGGCATGCATCAATTTGCACGTAAGTCCTGTCGTTGTCTGCAAGATCGATCAACATTTCGCTGACACAACCTAGTTTGGGCCCTCCTGGAAGCAGAAGGGCTGGGATGTAATCTTCAGCATTATAGCCCCATGCTGGATGCTCCTATTACTCAGCATTGGAACGTCCCTGGAAGCTGGAGTCTCAAGGCTCAGTTGGTTTTCGGGAAGCCAGCCGGTTCCCCGGTGGAGAAGACCTTTGAGCCTCTAGGCCAGAGAGTATTTATCCACGGATAGTTTTCAAGCTACTGGTTACTTTGACATGATACTCCTGTATTCTAGCTTTCAAATTTGCTGTCTGTGCGAAGAATACGTGTGGCTATACTTGATATGCATTAGAGGATTACCATTTTCTGTCTTGCTGTCTGAGATGGAATGTATTGAGTCGAGTGCCCATCCCAGACCATATTCTCGGAGCAATCGATGCAACATTGATGCAGCAGAAACAATTGAATTCGGTGTTGTTTCATATTCGACAGTTTGGCCGAGTCTGACCAGGGATCCAGTTCTTGAAATTACCTTACTGGAGATGGATTAGAATCCATACCTTGACATCCAAAGAATCCCAATCACGAAGAAGAAGGAGGTAAAATCCACATAGAGGTGGAATAAAGGATTAAGTCATATCAGGCTTTCACACAAGTCTACTGCGTTCAATTCATCCAAACTATGTCAAAGTAGAACAGATCTTCATCCCTTTTCATACCTGTCGCCAAAGGCCGCTATTAGGAATTATTCCAGCCACGGTATATCATGACTGAACTGACACTACATGGTCCCTCGGGGCATTATCGCGTCATAATTCCGAAGATCAAGAGCAGCCTTTGTTGCGGGTATGCGAGCTGGAGCAACTCGATAGATGGGGCTTCCATTGTGATACATACCGATTGGGCTTGGTAGTCACTTGTGAACAGGGGGAGGTACAATTCAATGTGGTTAGCTGGCATTCGAATCTAGTATGTATCCCAACGTGCGGCGTGGCTAACTTAATATCTTAATCTATTAGACCTTGAACACAAGTAAGTACTGATCTGGGCCCAGAGCGAAAGGGGTTGAGATGATGTTGACCGGCATCGACCAATAAGACTGCATCTCACGAGAGCTTTGAAATTCAATCACTGTTTGTCAGAGCCCTTAAAGTGATTAAGAACAACGAAATAGCGTCGATTGATTTTGCTAACCATCAAGCTCGTACTGATACATCAGCACTATTGGCCACAAAGTCAAGCATTATTGCTCTATACTTGCAACCACATTGGCACAGGTACTGTATACAGAGATTGCAGAAGTGGTGAAGAATTTCCGGGCCTGGAGCAGGCATCGGTCATGTGAATATGCAACTCATTCCGGCGAGCTCCGTCGGCCTCAACAATGCAGCAACAGCTACAAAAACGGCGGAAATGGCCGGTTCAAAATGGAAATAGTGAGTGGCTCACCTCTAGGAGAGCTCGCTAGGAGATCAATGCCTTGATGGATTCGACGAGACATTCCTAAAATCACGCTGTTAGTTGAAATGCACGAGCATTAGTCGGTCTTCTAGACGCAGGGAGCTAAAGAACGTTCCACTACCTCCAAGTTCAAGGCGTATCCTTGAGCCCGGAAAAACGATTGCGTACGGTGCTCATCTCGCCCGGGTGAAGTCGCAGAAGACTCAAATCACGTGCCCAAAAGTCACGCGAGCTTCGCAGCCCTGCACATACATACTGGGCTAAGTCTCTTCCCGGGGGGTGAAGAGCTAGAGTAAGCCTGGAGGTCCGCGACATCTCCGAACGGGAAGCGCTGTCCGCGGGTGGATCTCGAGCCAAAGGGACGGTCATCGAGGTAGGTCCTTCCTTGTGGAAGAGCGACGGAGCCGGGCGACGAGCAGTAGCACCCTCATGCGGGGCTATCAATACACGCAAAGCGATAATGGCACGCTCTTGCCTCACTATATCCTGTCAGCGGGTTCGAAGACCTGTCGAAGCTAGGCGAGAAGATGACTGACTGCCAATCCACAAGTAGTTCCCACAACCGCGGCGGCAGAGAGAAGATCAAGCTAATATGAATTACTCCCATCCAAGCAAGAATCTTCTTCACCTCATGAATAGCTCTAGGTATCCATCCTTCCTGGTTCCATCGGCGGAAGCTTTTTTGTGTGCATAGACTTAGGTATATCGTGCAAAAAAGGTTGGTCGCTTTTTGAACTTCACATGAGTTTGAGAAAAAAGAACAAGATCCCAGTATAAAGTTGATAATTTTTGTTTGTTTAAATGAAATTGGACAGTACAACTCCAGGTAAACTTTGTCCCAAACATACCAATGCCGATGATCCTGACTTACCTAGTAGGTAGAGTAGTAGCTTAGCTTCCAAGTTCTTCAAATGGACAAGCAGGCTGTCAGCCCAATCAGAATTATGTCTGATTCTGTAGCAGAATTGCTGCACTACATTGTTGTATATATGTGTTCTACACATCTGGAGCATAATTTCTGCATCCATTATGAAAGATTGAGTGATGCTTATAGTATTCGATTGCTATGCTTTTTAAGAATAAAAGTAAGTAACACAGGGTCAGCAAGCGAAAGACACGATAACTTTCCAGGCCCCGGCCTAAGCACTTCATCCGTCCTACTTTAAGACGGGTCGACACCAAGACCCGAAGCCCCACATCCATCCAGGCATGTCCATAGAAAAGCCAAAAACACCTCTGGGTGCTTGTCATCCACGGGGGGCGCAAACTCGCTGCGACCCTGGTACTGCAAGCGCTGCGGCGGGCCGTCCCCGGCCGTAGGCTCAGTATAGAAACGACAGGAATCCCTGGTCGAGAGAACCCCACACAGCGGCTTCCCATCGGGCTGCGGATGCCGCTGCTGCTGCCGCCGCTTACTGTGCCATTGATCCTGGAGGATCTGCACGGCAGGTGCCCAATCGTCCCTAAGGAGTCTGGCATTCTTGATATGAATCACCACGACGGAGACATGGTCGCCGTGCAGGGTGCCGATATCTGCCTCGCCAAGCTCGGTGAACTGGGTGAATGTCTCCGGGAGGCTGAGCATATTGGGGTTTTTGCTTATTCGATGGATTCGGAGGTGCATGACCCGGAGTATGAGGGGTGGGTGGACTTGAGGAGTTGGCGGGTTCGGCTAATTGAGAGCCATTAGCCCCTATTTATGCAGTTGTGCTGCGGGCGCGGAGAAATCTCTTTGTCTGAATTTTTCATATATATTTGCCGTGTACTGAAAGAGGTTTTAGGCGAGGAACAAAGGCCTTTGTTGGGAGCATAAGACCCGATCGATCTGGGTCATCGTCATGATTTGTTCCGGTTTTAGCGATGTGTTATACGAAACGCGCCTCGGAAATGGCTGCTGATAGGGTGTTATATGCATGCTATGAACGACGTGATCATTCGTGTGGGAGAAAGGATTGTGAATGGTTGGTCTCCTAAGAGAGTATTTGCGCCGGGACCTGACGTGCGCGCACGGGTGGCTTGTCAAAGGATCGATCAAATATGTGTTTGAAGGTCGGTACCCTCCGCTTACTACTAGTCGAGAACCCGTATGAGAAAAGGGTCACTGTAAAATAGCCTCGGTTCAAGAAAATGATTCTAGAGCCGAGTAGGATGAATTATTACTACGGCTATGCTAGGCTACAACTTTGGCCCATTTGGGGGAAGACTAAGCGAACGGCAATGATTGAAGCGTTTTTCGATGGACGGGGCGGGGAAGAGATTCAAGGAGAGTGATATATACCTTACACACTCAGGGATTGAAGATTATCACTGTTCATGGTCAACTAGTCAACTATATCTTGTCGGTGGGCAAAGGTAGCATACGATTTGACGGAAAATATTTTAGGCGACTGTGTTGTAGTCTCAATACCCCATACAATCCCGCACAGCTGATGTTTCACTTGGTGATATACCTAGTGATCAAAATGTTGGTAGTAATGATTCTGTAGAGCTCCCAGTCAGAATCTCAGTTGACACTATTATTCCTTACCTGGACGACAGGAATTATTTTCCGCTCACACCCGCCATAATTATCATGATCTGTGTATAATAACTCGGAAAGACCTTTTCAATACAACACCTTCTTTTCTTCCTCAACCATTTCGCCAGCCGCTGCCCCTTTAGTATACGGTATCAGCAAAGAAAGCTTCTCATCTTCCAACACATCTCCTGTTCTACAACAATTATATATTCAAAATGTTCGACCCCAGTGACTCTGATCAACCAGGCGCGGCCAGGTTCTTTGTTATCTGGCTGTTTGTTGTAGGCAGCTTGATAGCGGTTGCCCCCTTTTTGCTTCTGCTTTTTCCACCTCAGTAGGTAGTTCGCCCTCAAGTAGTTCGCACCTATGACAATGCAGGATCCAGACGAAATAATAGATATGTGAACACTGGACAAGCAGCTGTGTAGGTACCTCCTCCAAAAAGCCGCATGTGCCACCAACACCCAGACTCAGACTGTCTTGTATCGACTGACAGCTGTTCAGGCCACTATTGATGAATGGGGGCGTGTGATAGTGGCGTTTCAGCAGTAGCTGGACTACGTCTGATTGGTGGTCCGAGGAGGAAGAGGAAGATGATATCGCCTGACATCAGACGGTCACTATGTCTGTGTCTGGACTTGGTTTTACATGGCGTAGAGGCCGTTCATTACTTGATTCAAGATCGCCTGTTCTACTTGCTGACATAAAGTCTCTCATTTATCCCTTTGGTCGTGAATGCTCCTTCATTTCTGTTTGGAAGTGTTTATGTATCTGTTTATGTATCTAACCGTCAAAAATGGAAAAGTACGGGAGAGAACTGTCGGGTATTAGTACCCTTCTTCCCACATAAGACCCGTCGAATCTTCAACCCCCGCCTCAGACCCAGCTTCAGCTTCATTCCCATAAATATCGCACAGTGCTTCCAAAGCATCCTTAAAGTCTTCCCAATTTTCTTCCAGGTGCAGCTCGCCATACTCGTCCACACCTCCATACTCCCAGCGCAGCGGCGGGCCACAGGTCCCGGACCCAATGTGGGACTCGATAAATATGCGAACACATCCCCTGGCAGCGAGAACACCACCCATTCGCCTGCGGCAAAGAGCTGGGTACTTTAGCCGGCGGTTCTGCCATACTCCCTGCAGAATTTGCAGGGCCAGCGCCCAATTATCGGCAACGAGCTCGGGGTACTGCACATTCTCAAGCAGTATGACCGCAAGCCAGGTCGCGGAGAGCTTACCGATTCCGGGCAGCTTCTTCTGCTCGGTGAACATGGGGATACGATGGCTATCTTCTGCGGGCTGTGCCATGGCTGTGGAATGTTTTCTGGACTATTTGGAACTTAACTTTGAAGGCGTCGAGTTTGTCCAAGGATGATAGACATGTGGTCTGATAATCTTCTCTGGGACTCGGATGTAGTACCTCAATTTATATCTTCTGTCTGGCGTAGACAGGTATGACCTTCACTCGAGTTTAGGACAAAGACCATTGGTCGGTTGAGGGAAACTTTCCCTGCATGAGACTTGCAGATAAAGGCTTATCTATTGAAGAGTTCCGTGTTGCGTAAGTGAACAAACGATGGAATACAATCGTGAAGAATATCGGTAAAGGATATGCTTTGAATGCCTCGCTGGGAGACTTTCATCGAGTTTTCACGGCATGGGTTGGTAGAGTGGAAGAAGAACACGTCTTTTGTGCTAGTACAGGACAAGGAATCTTGAAGGAATGTGAAGCTAGGATTGATGCTGACGAGCCTTGAAGGATGCAGTCTGCCGCAAGGGTGACAGCAAAATGACCGGGAACGCCGCTCACTAACGTATAAACAATATGGAAGCTACAGCACAAGCTATATACTCCACCAGGAGTATGCATCAATCAAAGGGATTTATTTATATCATGAGAATGAAAGTTCTTTTAAATACAATCTAGTGTAAAAAGAGGTTGATCATTGCTAATGCAGGGCTTGATTCTAGCCCACTCTTTGTTCCTGTTTCTTAGCTTTCTCAGATCAGAACCCCGAGCCACACGCCCCCTAATGATGTGTGAGTTAGAGTGTGGAATGTGACTCGGTCTCAAACACCTCAGACTCCTCAGACTCGTCCTCGAAGAGGATCTGGAATTCGAGCGACCCCCGCGAGAATTGTGGAAAGTCCATGGTTTTGGTGCACCACTCGCTCTGGCCCAGATAGCCCTAGCTCTCGGGTTAGCCGTCCATCTTGGGAGACTCAACGCACATTCGAACGCCGTCTCAGCAGTTGAGGACTCCGCCCAACTCTTTCCGGCGAAGCTGTGGGTGGGCTTGCCGCTGGAGCTGCCATTTCTTGCGAAGCCTGATCAGCCCGAGATTAGAAGCCTAGAAACTACCTAAGTATGAAATAACTAGGTCGACAAAACGCACATGCTTAAGTATTCGATCTCGCGGTTGTTAGGATATTCCATGGAAGCCAGTTTACACATAGTCTATAAGACGAAAACCCATATCTAACGAATTGGACACACGCCCCTTTGATCTCGTTATATCGCGAGGTGACCGTAACGTTAGCCGCCATGGCGTTCTGTACCCTGGCCTGCTACACCGGCTCGGGCCGCCGGATCACCTTCCACCCGTCTGATTCTCGGGGATGGAGAGCGCCGGTGCCGCCGGAACGGCTGTGTTTAGCCGAATGGACGGGAAACTGGTTCATATTCTCTCGTCCGTTGTACATATCTAGGTAACTATTTCGGTTGACACCTGAGCTGCTTCTCTAGACACCATAGTAGTATTGTCGTTATGCTCATTCCCGAGAGATCTCTATCACAACTTTCAGAGCCGACACTCCCTGGCGCAAAATATCTATTCCTTCTTGAACCTTCTCCAGCCCACCAGGCACAATACGAGGGTCCGGTTTCGCTTGGAACTTCCCCGCTGCCAACGCTTCAGGGATAAATTTCCGCCACACGGCATTGCCCACGTCCAGATCCACCATCCCCGGGTCCAGACCGTTGACTTGCATAACATCCGTCAGCATATTCACCGATTGTGATATAGCGGGAAAGAAAAAAGAATCGGCAGACTCACCAAAGACTGCCCTCACGTTCTCCGGCAGCCCACCCTGCGGCCATAGCATCACCGGGAGCGTACCTCCCCCTATCCTCCCCAGGATCTGACCGCATTTCGCCTGAGTATCTGTACTCCCGATGCAGTCCACAACATAATCTCCCTGCCTCACAAGACTGGCAATCTGATCAACCACGTCAGGGTCCCGGTGATCGAAGGCCTGCGAAGCGCCAAGACTCCGGACAAGATCGTGGTTGGCTTCGCTGGCGGTAGCCAGCACTTCGAGTCCCGACGCGACCGCCAGTTGGATGGCCGAGCTACCGACCGATGAACTCCCGCCCCAGAGGACAATGCGCTTGCCCGTGCTCTTCGGACTCAGGGAAGGAAAAGGCAGATCCAGCTGCACGTAGAGAGCACTGGCGGCGGTGGACACCGACAGAGGCAGCACGGCCGCGTTGGCGAGAGACAGGGAGTCTGGAACCTCCGCGACGAGAATCTCCCGCACGGTGGTGTAGAGCTGAAAGCCTGCGTTGGTGGCTTTACGCGTGAGCAATGAGTCGCAGTGTCTTATCATTTGATTGGATCAGTATTCGTTTTAAAGCCGCTGCGAGATATGCCCTTTTTCTGTTCGAGAAAAGCGGGACTTGAATTGAACGCACCCAATTACTCTCTGCCCGACTTTGAATTGCGTGACCTCGGAGCCAAGCTGCACAATGGTTCCCGCGACATCGTTGCCCCAGATGAATGGGTACTCGAGCTCGAAGTACGGGGTGTCTTGCATCTATGTGGTCGAAATGGCTATAGTGAACGCTATTCTCCAAAGATACCTATTATCCTCCACGGCGGCTTGCTCACCTTCCAATCGGTCGGATTGACCGCTGCGTAGGCTACTTTGATCACCACTTCATGTTCATTAGGGCTAGGAATTGGCCCTGGACCGACTCGGAGGGATCTGGTGCGAGCCTTGGGCTGCCATGCGGCTTGGTTGAGTAAGGAAGTCATTGTTATCAGGTAAGGCGTAACTAAGTAGATAATTGAATGGTCAATGAAATTTGAAATGAACTTTGTGTACATACAGACGTTGAATCAGGTGCTTTATATATAAGCGCCTTGATATGCTGGAATTTTGGCGTTGGTAATCCTATACCGCAATGCGAATGTTGATTAATCACGGAAGGATGTTGATCGCTAAGCATGGCAGGTTGATTTGTCAGGCACACACCAAGGTGAGATCTGTTTACAACTGTGAAAATGGTATTGGCGCCCACAGATGAGCTAGTTAGTGGTTATATGTCGGAACTATGAGAGGCGGGCCACAACAAGGGCTGCATGCTTATCCTAGTGGTATGGGACGGAACCGACGACTACCGTCAATTGGACGATCCGACCTACAACCTTAAATGCAATGCCCATTATGTACAATTTAACACAGTAAAGAACATGCAATCATTTCAGCTGGATAGGAACGGAGCAGCCTTGATGGCACATATGTACCCGATACTCATGCGATCCAAGGTTCCTAGCGGATGAGGGCGCTATCGACCACAAGTGAATCTAGGCCAAGTGCGGTAAGAAGCCGGACGTGACTCCGCTGGTCTAATTATTGTGTATCATTACCGAGGAAGTTATTTTCGACAAGTTGGGCATAGGTTGAATGGCGTCAGGTTAGAGTTGTATGTAACCTCACAAGGGCAAGTCCGCAATCCGGAAGCGCCAGGAATTGGAGGATTCCAAGGCTGAGCTGAAAACCATGAAATTGGAGTCGACTGGTCGACTCAAAGGAACCAGTGGCTTCATGTGACGAAACGCCGGGCAACTATAAGAAGAAGGAAGGAAAGAACATGTAGAGCCTTGAAGTCAAAATTCAAAAGAGAATCGGGTTTCCGATGCCCTAGACACAAGTTGTTCCGAATGCCGATTAATCAACCCTCAAACCGCCAAAAGCCACACTTCACTGACGCCCGAGATAGATAAGAGATTTACCAACTGCGAAGTCCTTCTTGCGACAAAACTCACTGAAGGATAACATTCTGTGCAGCCACGAATACCCAGTCACCCCCTTGATGTCTATAACGACAAACTACTCCACCCTCGCCTCGCCCTGAAACCTCAACGTCTCCGTCTCCCGCTTTCCTCCCTGCCTCCCACCACCTTCGACATTCTCCACCTCGTCAACAACCCCAGAAATACCTTTCTCTTCATCCCCTACCACCGACTGTCGAGGAGCAACCCTTCCGATGGATAGAGCACCCACCAAAACCCGCCATGGAGCCTTTCCCGCCAGGCCCAGCACATACCACCCCAACCCTAACCACGCCAGACCCAACAGGACCTCAAACCACCACGTGAGCATCCACTGCACCGCCGTGTCCGGGTTAACCCCCCCCCCCCCCCTCCCTCGATCATCCTCTCGTAAATCAACGCCATATTCCGCGTTATCTCGGGCGGCCACATGTCGGCCAGATCCTCCCTCCCGGTGGGCGAGGCCACGGTCCAGGCGCGGAGTCCCAATTCGCGGGCGTCAGTGGTGGTAGTCATGGTCGGATCCAAGCCAAGGACGACAAACAGGAACAGCATAAGGAGAACATGCCGAGCGTGCATAGTAGGACGCCCGCGGAGAGGAGGTCGCGAGGCCGGATTGCGTTGCAGATCAGAAACAGAAAGACGGATTTGCGGGGGTGTTTGTTCATGGGCCCCTGGAGGAGGTTGGCGATATAGTTTATGAGTCTGGTGGTAGTGGTGGTACAGTGGTGGTGGTCGAGGGAATGGTTGCTGTTTGTCTTTGAGGTGGTGGGGTGGGAGTAATTCGGGCGGAGGTGGACAATCAACCGGCACACAAGAAAGATGAAAAGGCTTGACGAGGCCAGGCGATGGGCCATACTGGGGGTGGCGCCGGGGCTGAAGTTGGTGGCTACCATCAGACTGAACAGATGAAATATCCAGCAGGCGGGGATGATGGCGGAGAGAGCTCTATGGGCCTTTTTGAGGCGGTGGACTATCATCCTTACTGATATTGCTGCTTATCATCTGTGTGGATAAGGAATGTGTGAGGTTGAGATTTCGAATTTATGGTATTCAAGCAGATATACTGATTATTTTTAATCCAGGTGAGTTGGTGGCTTTTCAAGAACAGGCAGCCGATTCCCTAACACCAGGCAGAATCATGGATGGAGGGTTGAACTACGGATTTTAGGGTCAAGGTTGCGGGGTCTGCCAAGAGGTCTCGTATACTGACATTCTGAAAACACTGTGACACCCTGCAAAGAGACAATTTTGGTATATTCTGGGTATTTTAGCAAGCGCAATTTGTGCCACTTAGCATCCGTCGTCATTCGACTTGAAGTTTCCAGCTTGATCTTTGAGCGTACTGTTGCTCCTCAGACAATGCAACAATGCAGTTGTCCCCTGGATTTATACAACCTAGCCACGGGGTAGATGGTCAACAAAGTGCCTTACAGAAGCACTTCAATCTGTTTTGCTATGGGTAGATGCCTATAGTGTAGCTCAATAGAAAGAAGAGTCTTCTCTTCTGCCCAAAGCTCTTTTCATGTTACTGTATGATTGATCTACATGCATCCCAATATCCGAGATCGACAAGTGGTCCGGAAGATGGCAGTTGTCATTGACTAGCAACTAATGCTTGGGTGACACATTTGCGAGTAGCTCAAACATTAATTGGGGCTGTGGTTTAGTGGTATAATATTCCCTTAGCATGGGAGAGGTCCGGGGTTCGATTCCCCGCAGCTCCATATTTTTGGTTTTTTCTTTTGTTGGCCTCATCCGCATCCACACAGTTGATTGCTGTTCATCGTCCGGCACGGGTAAGGTTGAGGACCCGCAAGCCCTAACCCGGCCATAGGTTTGGGAATGGTTTACCGCGGACAGCATACTCCCTCGCCAGACCATGGTACTGCCGAAGAGACGAGTAGCATCTTTCAAATCCGTCAAGCACAGTCACATGTGGGGAGGGCAGTTCCCGCATCGTACTGCTTCCCCTGAGCCGGTGGAACAAGAGACGACCCGTCTCGCCGAAAATCGCGACGTTCACCGAGAATGTCTCTGCCCACATCCTCATTGCGGAAGGATTCATTTCTCGTTAATGCGCAGGGGACAGAGAGGATTTCGAGATTCAGTCCTTGGTAGGCGCGAGGCCTGTCACCACTCATATCACAGCCCGAGGAGAAATGGTTGTTATGGACATGCTAAAAGATGAGGAACATGGGTGACCTAAGCTCGGTGGAAACACGTCTCGCCCTAATGCTATTCCCTGAAAGAAAGTCCATTACTATGCTCCGAAGGCACTGCACGATCTGGGCTTCTAACCTTCACATTCATGTCCGTCCTGTCATAAGACAGCACCAAGCGTACTTGCGTGGGACGACCAGAAGATGCGTCTGCAGTCGACAGGCTCGTGTTCGTGACACAATATGTGTCTGGTGCATCTAGTCTCCAGATTTGAATGTCATCAATGGAGCTTAGTGTCTACTACAAACATGGTGGCTGCGTTGAGTGCTTTGACTGGGGGTTGCATAGGTGTAGGTGGTTAAAAATACCTAAAGATAAGATATGTTAGTAATAGTTGCCGGACTTGCGGAGGTCAGTACACTCACACTGCTCATAGGCAAGTCGCAAGTCAACTGGGATCAGGATGAAGATATGATATTGAAGCCCCCGCCCAGCTCTACCCGCGTAATCAACTCTAAGCCAACAGCAATAGCAGAAATTCCCGTCAACAGGTATCGAGAACACCGCTTCTCGGCAGGTCCACGTCTAGGTGTCCTTTTCGTTTGGGGCTTCCTAAGCCCAGTCCAGCCATTTCTATAGCACAGTCCAACCATCAACAGTCGTCCAAACATTCAAATCACGATCCGAATGATTAGAAATTATACCGCCTCTGAGTATATCCACATCGCTCGGGGCATGGATAGCGCACTCGGCCGAGAAAGATGCACATCTAGACTCAGAGTTTGCTCACACGTTAGCCTCAGCCGGTGTTGTGTTTCGCTTTGTAATGGGGCTGGATAATTACAGTTGTTGATCAGGGATAGTCTTAGGCCACGATCCTAGGGACACCAAGAACACCAGGAGAGCCACAAAGGTCGTCAAGAACAGATGGAAGTCGTAAGGCTCTGAGGGCTTGGTTGATGGAAGACGGTTAGGGAAGGTTGAAAGTCTCTGCTTTGCGACGTTCATATGCACGAAGTACTTGGGATGGTTGAAGAGTACAGGGAGGAAATGGTGGCTGGAACTCTGCTTCTGTCTTTATTTTCTGTGAGTCCGATACGGTGATACTATGGGTAAATATTCACACACTGGCTATCAAACTGCCCCTTTGCGTCATTGGTATACGGCAGTCGACAGGGTCTGCAGTGATGAATGACTCTACAGAGACTTTCGAAGCGTGAGAGGGAAGATGCGAGTTAGGGTTAATGTAAACACTAGCTTTTACGCCCGCATATATCTAGTTACAACTAATAGAATTGCCCTGTATCGCAACAATTTCCAAAGCTAGCAAAGTCAAGCCCAGTCCCCACCCTGGCCGACTTTGAGCACTTTACATCCCAGGAGCGTTATCATTTAGGTACCTCCTAAGGATTAAGGTTGTCGTAATCTGGCCCATGCCTTCTCAACCAAAGCTCGAATCGAGATCCGCCACTCCACGAGAATCACGCACACCGCCAGCAAGGGCACCGTGACGGCCACCCAGATCCAGATATCCAGGGGCCCTTGTCCAAACTGCTTGAAGTTCATCCCGAACACCGAGGTGACAAATGAGATCGGCAGGAAGATGAAAGTCAAACGGTTGGTCAGCTTGGTCAGCTGCCCGACCAGCCGCGATTCCTCCGCCATACGCCTGGATTCAGCGATGGAGAAGTTGCCCATGATCGTCGCCTTCCCACTGTCGCACAGCTCAATTAATACCTGAGCCTCTGCGGCGAGGAAGTCCAGGTCGCGCCGCTTCAGGTTCAACATTCTTTCTCGTGAGGGGAACATCCCATGAGATCGTGGAGCGAGGGGGCTGCCAGGACAGTCAGGGTCCAGCGCCTGGCACAGTGTGCGGAAGTGCGCAGCCCATCGGACCAGGACGGCCTTCGTATACTCGAAGTTTGAGATATCTTCCATGTTCAATGAGGCCACGTCTATGGTTTGGGTGCGATGCATGGCCTGCGTGATGTTCTTGCGCAGCATGTTCAGGTACTGCATCGCCGCGACGGACTGGAACGCGAACAGCTCCTCGAGCGCGAGGACAGGGTCCTTCTGCACGGCACTCCACTCGAGCGTGTGTCCATAGTCAGTAGCCAAGACCGATAAGGCTTGCACGCTGCTACCTAGACTGCCAGAGGCTTTGCTTCTCGAGCCCGATGGCTGGGTATCAAGATGCTTCTCGAAAAACACCGGGCAGCACTCGAGAGCACCGGCCACGTTCCGGAAAGCGTTCACGTCAGGGACGGGAATGTAGTTCGAGACATCATCGCTGGCTGCATCGCTCCACACTATGACTGGGAGTTTCACACTAGTCGTAAGCTTCCAGCTTCTCAACATTTCACATGCACACACGACGTGGTTAGTGTGGTCCCTTACTCTTCGATGCTTCGCCGTCTGTCCGCACACAGACGGTAATGGCATGCTCCAGCACCATCGCCTCGCCACTATGAATGTTGACCCCGCGCACAATCGTCTGACCCGCGGGAGTGTCTGTCCGCCCGAAGAAGCTCTTGGACTTTTGTCGCAGCAGCTCCGCACATGCAAAGCGAGCCTGCTGGAGATCTTCCGCCGACACAAACCGACCCTCATGCCCAGTGAATACGATGCATGGCACCACGATCTGTATAAACTGCTGGGATCGGGAAGGTATACTGGGGACCGCATACCAGTCTCTCTGCCCGGTCGGCAAGAAGTCGAGATGCCTGTGTAAGAATCGATGATCGATTCCGTATCGCGTCACTACCGCATTTAGCCATTGCGGGGAAGGATATCCGGTGAGGAAGACGAGCTCAGCCTGTTTGTCTTCACCAGCACATTGGAATTGAGACACCTCTTGATATGCCCGGGGGTCTGGCTGTTCAGCATGGGCAAGAGAGTACGAGTAGAGAAAGACATTGTCGCTCCGCGTACATGAGACGGCCGCTCGATCGGGAACATATTGTAGGGAAGGCTTCTGAGAAGGCTGATCGAGATAGCTTGCCAAATGGCTCATGTAGGCGACCGAGTGTAATGAATTGCGATTCAGAGACCGGACTCGTGATCGTAGGAATCGAGCTCCACCGTTGTCAGGAGGTTCGTCGTGTTCGTGCTCCTGCTCAACTGCTGGCAGGTTCGTCATGTCTCCGTGACCAACGTCTCATAAAGTTGTACCGAATTCACGTCTTTGATTGTCCTATGTAGTGACTCTATATCTGGCCTGGGGTTTAATTTCTACTGCGAAGTTATTATATGTGTCATAGGACAGCTTGTGTGGCGTTCGCTGCGCCTCGTCGGATCCTCCAGGCGCTCAGATAGCCCTCCCTGATAATGTATCCACCAACCAGTTGTGCGAGCACCAGCTCCCTTGCTGCAGACCATCTGCATAAGTTGCCGGAGAGTGTAGTTTATCTTGCGCGAGATTGGCCCCCCAGTATGCTTTGTCGAAGGCACAGCCTCGTCATTCGAGACAAGGCTGACACCGAATCTCCTCCACACAATTGCTGTGCCTCGTGCAACACCCAGCCGTAAGCCTCCCAGGCAGCATCGACAGAAAAGCGTACCTGTCTTTGTGACACGTTCTCCCCCTCGGGAGAAAAAGCGAAAAGGAAAAAGGAAACCGAATTGCTTTTATGGCTGGCCCTGCCTGAGACCAGGAGGGCTCCTTCCTAATTCTATGGGTCAGAATGGGACGATTCCGAAGGCATTATTCCGCGGAGCCTGACGACCATCCAAAGACGATGTAAGTCAATGTAGTGTGTTAGTTTCTTATCCGGGATGCATGATGATAATTCCGGTGAGCCGGTGTAAGTTCAAGGTATCTCTGCTGATGTGTCCCTGAAAGCGTCGTCGTGGTCCCGGGGCTCGATGCAGATTCCCTGGCCGAACAAACATGCCCACACTTCATGGAATGGATCCAGCACTGCTTCGCAGCACTCAAGCCTTCACTGGAAGTTTGGATCTACTGGCATGGTATCAAAGTTCAATCTGTCCAGTCGTGGGAATTGGTCTGCGAGGCTGGGAAAGAACTGTACCATGAGCTCGTTGCACTCTGCAAGGATCGAGTCAAGGTATGATCTTTCTGCTTTCGCTAATGGCAAGGCTTTCGTGATGCTTATCATCAAATATCTCGAGAATTTAGTCGCCCGACTGTAACCTCATCACAATAGGTTATCGCCTGGGTGCTTTTATCCTCAAGAAGGTATGTAAATGCTTGTGCCTCCTTCGACGCACCTCGACTATGACAATTCACTTATGTGATAAAACAACGAACGACAGGCTATAATCGAGGCGCACCCCAGAAGACATCACGATGGGGAATCCAACCTATTTGACTGTCTCGAAACCCTAGTTATGATCGGGGACCCGATTTTGACAGATGCCAACCGCGAGCAATGGCCAATCCTCGTCCAAAAGTTCCTCCTACTTTCCTCCAATCAAGCCCCACTGCAGATATGCAGTCAACAAGCGTTGTGCTGCCTCAAAGCCATCTCCGATCGGTTCGAAGATATAACTCTCCACTCGCGTCTGTTCCACATCTCGTCTGCCACAGTCAAGGCCAAGTCGTTCTTCCGCCTGCGGACTCGCACGGGGACACGCTACGAAGGCTGCGTGTGCGATGCAAGTGTCACCGTGCGAAAGTGGACGACGGCTGATGTGGACGAGAATCTGTCGGAAGATGAGGGGGAGCAGAAGCGGTGTGTATTTCATCGTCAGAGTCGGTATCGTCTGAAACTCGACATGATTGCTGCGAATGAGTGGGAGCCTCGACCTAAGATCAGGGATAACGATGCTGGGGAACGTGATGGAAAGACGGAGGATATGTCTTCATCGACGGAGGACTCGCACGTGTGCCCCGTAACCCCAATTCAGGAGCGCTTGACCACTGAAAATGCAAATACTGGTGCCACTTTCGAAGGACTGCATGTGTACTTTTCATCCGACAACCCTGAAGAGATTACACACGCAGTGCCTGATTCATCGAGCGGTGAATGCGACACACATCAGCCCACAAAATCGCCACCTACCAAGACATTGCAGTCGGCGATCCTCATCGGAAACTCAGTGAATTCATCCACAGTTGGAACAGGCGAGGAAGTAGATATTGGTTGCGCAGCACCGGCGACCTCACATGCCCAGATCAGCTACAGTCATTCTGCTGGCGAAAAGACAGGCACAATGGCTCCCAATCACACAGATGCCGGCCCAGAGCCCCCCAATGCCGCCCATAATGCTAGAGATGAAGATCATAGCAACAGCAGCGGCAATAATGGGTTTCCGGGTGAGACGCCTGTTGTAAGTTCTGGTCGGCCTCTGCCATCACAGATTCGATTGCCCGACCGAGCTCCCAATTTCTGCGGGCGGCAGGATACCCTGGAATCTCTGCGAGCATACTTCCAGGATCAAGCAGGAACGACACCACAGATGACTATGATTCCCAGACAGAGAGCAGCCATTCTGACTGGTATGCCGGGCATTGGCAAGACGGCTGTTGCCCGTGAGTACGTTCACCATCATGGCCGGCGTTTCAGTTCAATTATGTGGGTACAGGCTAGCCATCGACAGAGTATCGCGCAGTCCTTCCATGAGATTGCTTACGCTCTGGAACTGTTAGAGAGCCACAAGAAACATAGTCACTTGCAAAGCCATGCGAGACTCACGTCATGGTTGCAAGAAAACAAGTCGGAATGGCTGTTGATCTTCGATGATGCTGATAATTTGGAAGCCCTACAGGCGTATATACCACGCTGTGATCATGGAAATATTCTCGTCACTAGTCGGTCCCCCGACCTCGATCTTCTTCCAAGGAGCTCTCTAGTTGAATTCTTTGTGAACCCACTCAGCGAGGAGGAAGGGAGCGAATTGGTCCATACCATTACAGGTCTCCCTCGGGAACAAGTCCAGGATCTCGGTCTCGTGCGTTCGCTCGGGGGCAACCCGCTTGCAGTGAGCATGGTTGGCAAAGCACTACAGAACGAGTCTCAATTTCACTCCAGCCGACGTAATGACCTCGAGGGTGGCGTTACGGATAGTCTGAGTGAACATCCTGGGCTGATGCGCCTACGCAAGCAATATCGGCTCCACTCCACGTCAACCACGCTGCTGACGGCCTGTCTGAATATTGATCAACTCTCCCCCGAAGCAAAAGGCTTGTGCAGTGTGATCTCCTACCTAGATCCCTATGACACCCCCGAGTCGACCCTGCTTCAGGCGCAACGATGCAGCCCAATTATCCGAGGCTTTCCGATCACAGATGAGAGCTTCCACCGGGCCCGAATCGAGTCCCTGAAAAGTGGACTTTGCTCGTCCGCGAGCTCCCATTCATCGATACAAATGCACCGAGTGGTACAATCTACCTTGCGACAATATCTGACCAGTACTCAGGAGCAGGTGCATGCATTCACCACGGCGGTGCAACTGCTGCTTGCGCAGTGGCCCTCCAAGCGGAAGTTCAAAAATGTTGTGTTTGGCTACTGGCCCGAGTTCTCGCGCATCCACACCCAATGCCACCGCCTGTCGGAGGTTGCCTCTGCAACCCTAACAAGCCCGGAGCACTATACGCCCTTTATCAAGCTCATCCTCTTATGTGCTTGGTGAGTTGGCGAGATCCTAACCGCCCTGTTAGTATTTACTAACTCTCTTCATATGGAACAGGTATAACTCTCATGTCTTGAAAAATGCCGAAGAGGATCTGGACTTGGTCGCGTTGGCCCACAATTTACTGGCGACCCAGCACACTGAGAAGGGACTTCCTTCCGCGACGACAAGGGAAGATGATATCCAGCGACCACAACGACTCGTGCTTATCGACGATAACACCGCTGGCTGGAAAGTGATTGATACCCCGGGCAAGCCCGCCTCCTACGTTGCGCTGAGCTACAGCTGGACCGACCAGAACGGCGATCACCAATCCATGCCAGTGACGCTCACCAGATCCACACTTCAAGTCTGCAGCAATGGGGGACGCGTGGCTGACCTCCCACTTCTCTACCGCGATGCATGCGGGATTGCCACGTCGCTCGGTATTCGCTACCTTTGGATCGATGGCCTTTGCGTCATTCAAGATGACCCCGTCGACCGCGAGGTCGAGCTGTCAAAGATCGCCGGGATCTACCGCAATGCCTCGGCCACGATCACGCGACAATACATCCCAGCAGAGCCGCCCATAAAGCTCCCGGGTATTTCAGGCTGCGATCAGATGCTGATCGAGCCTTACTCCGTTTTATGTAATCGCTGTGCTTCGTCTTCCGGAAAAGGAACGAAGTTTCCTGGCGTTGCCATGGTTCATCCAAAGGTGCGGGACTTCTTGAAAGGGTATACCTCGGGGCTGATGGGGCTGGAAACTGAGACCGGCCCATTCAAGGTTGAGATCATCTGGCTGCCAGATGTGGTGGCGGAAGAGCAGCAATCACCGGGCAAAGAAAAGACCGAGGATGACAATGATATGGATGATGGTGGTTTAGATGACTCACAGGCTTCAGGATCATTGAGCCCCGGCTGTGAGTTGGCGGGGTCCAAGGCGCCGCAGAGAGGAACGGAATTAGCAGAGGAGCAGCAAAACGCGGCCGTTGGAGGATCAAAGCCACTGGCCATTAGCTTGGTCAATCCTAGCACACTTCCCACAGAGGTAATGCTTGAAGCAGAGCCCGTCGAGCCGAAATATCATCAAGTTGACCCTAGGCTGCAGGAGGGAGATGACATCCGGGCACCAATATCGGACTCCGTCCAGGTGCAGCAGCTCATCACCACCGCAACCGAAGTGGCTGAGAATGGACTTCGTGTGTACGCGGCACAGACGATAGAAAGTTCCTTCCGCGCGCTCGCCGCGATCGTTCGAGCGCGTGATCAAGTCAGTGCTTTTTGTGAGAGATCATCCAAGGCCCTTACCAGCTACATTGTGTTCAGCACATATCTCGCCCGGATTCTGATCCAGCAGGGCTGTGCCCAGGAGGCTGTCGATCTGCTTTGCGACTTAGCGGCAAAGTCCGACGACATAGAAACGAGGATAGAGTCTAAAGTTGATGTTTGCAGGTAAGCTTTCCCAACTGCCCAGATCGATCTGTAACAGGGGATGGAATTAACGCAGGCTCCGTTCCTCAAGCATGAGTAGATTTCATTTGGCCAGAGGCGACGCGGAATTCGCCTTGTCGCGGCATCGAGAGGCGAAGTATTCCTATGGCTTAGCACTAGCAGCACTTGAGGGTGAGAAAATAGTTAGACTAGGGAACCAGACGGTCGATGAAGAAGCCAATCTCGTTGCCCTGGCACACCTGAAGCTGGCCGACGTGTACATGAAAGAAGAGAATTTTGGATTAGCACAGTGAGTATCCCCACCTTAGTATATTTTCCAAGCTCCTAGATTATCCTGTCATATCATCTGACTTGATTCATCTCATGCTTCTTCCTGTCACAGTGACGCCCTCCGCGAGACAATCACCCACTTCGAAGCCTGCGAATCCAAGGACGGACAGATTCAGTACGCCCGTGGGCTGCATCGACAGTCGCTGGTCTATGGTTTCCAGGGGAATGAACGCCTCCGCAAGGTCAAGTTGGCGGCGGCCAAACAGGCATTGCAGAATGTGTTGGAGCTTGACAATGATGGCCTCGCCTTGTTCTCCGTCCAAGGTGATGTTAAGGCGGACGTGTTTGAACGATTTCTTCATCTGGGGATGAGATGAAGCTGGCATTTTGCCTGTATGTTGTTGTAGACTGTTGATCGATCTCTCGTCTCCCCAAGTTCCTTTCCGGTTATAAGGTTTCTTATCTTCCATCTCAGCACATACGACCACAGGGTGTGGAAAATAGGGCTTCCCGTCCGCTCAGCCGTACTCAAGCCACACGCCGGGAGGTTAGTAGTTGGGTGGGTGACCACCAGCGAATCCCTTCTGTTGTATGTATTTTACTTGCACTTTTTATTTAGTCTTTGTCTAATTGTTGTCCATCAGCATAATAACACTGTCTTTGCACTTTTCTGTCTAAAACGGATTTCTCTCCGCTTCTCATAAATATTTATATATATATATATATATATTCAAATGGGACAGCCGAATTTACAATCTTCAAGTGGACTTCCCATGCGCGCTTTCAACAAGTTTTACCACAGTAAAAGCTCCTTCCCTCCCTGTTCCCCTTTGCCACATGCTAGCGCTGAGGTGCAATGCCACGGTACCTCGTACTGCCTTCAGACATTCGCGGCATTAGTTTCATTCGATACTACTAATGCTGTAGAGATATACTTAGTTCGCCTTGCTCACGGTCTTATTAGTTCCTCCTGGCCCCGCCTCTTCCGAAGCGCAGATATGGCTCCGACCAATTATCCTCTAGCAGCTTGGCGCCGTGGCTTTCGAGAGAACTGTCAGCTTACGTTTCCTCCAACTGCCACCTTACCAGGGGAATGCGAGGCTGACTTGGGAATCACTATAAATGGTATCCAGGAAGCCGTTTCCTCCATGTCTGCGCTTGCTTCTTTCGCGTGCCCTCGAGGCTACCGTGGCGACAGTGAACATATATATAAGCCCATTTCAGGACTTCTCTATTTGATCAGTTCTGCTAGCGATTTAACCCAAGTCGGACAAGATCAGGATGGAGAATCCCCCTCGGCCTTCCGCCCCACTACCTCTTTTACTCGCCCCTAGCCCTCCTACCTCACCAGGTCTATCCGAAAGAAAGATTGGTGTTGTCAAGAGCGAACGCAAGGACACACCCGCGAGAGCCCTGAAAGATAAAGCTCTCCCTAATACTCCTCCATCTAGCCCTCCGCAGCTTGGCCCAGGGTCGTGCGCTCGAGCGCCGAGTCGTGAGCTGGTCAGACCTCTTTCCGTTGGGTGACCTCGATGCAAAAATCTCTTCGGCCATTAAGCGCATTCGTGATGAATTTCCTGAAGCCAGCAAAACCTGTATCGGGATCTCAAGCAAAAAGAAGCAATGCCGGCTGAAACTAAGTGGAAAATCGGTGCAGACTATGTCTCATAGCATTCAGGAGATCCTCAAACCACAGGTCTTCCTGCGCGACGAAGTACTGGAAATCTGGGTCCAGCATCTCAGAGAAGCGGCATTCTGTTGCTACCATAA
This sequence comes from Aspergillus brunneoviolaceus CBS 621.78, assembly GCF_003184695.1. Lineage (NCBI taxonomy): Eukaryota > Fungi > Ascomycota > Eurotiomycetes > Eurotiales > Aspergillaceae > Aspergillus > Aspergillus brunneoviolaceus. The sequence goes on from NW_020290812.1 coordinate 154,120, forward strand.
GAACCAGTGCTTAAGCAAGGCTGCTGGTTGGATCAAAGCCATTAAGACCGCCCGGAGCCTCCTAGAATCAAGCCCGCCCCCGCCAGACACGGCAGATGCAACTAATAAAACCACTCCAGATCAACTGGACACTGTGAGTAGCACTCTGCGAGAGACAGCGAAGCATTGGAAAGGTCAGTGTCTTGTTCCTTCCATGATATATATGTGTACAGATCTGTTGATGCCACGTAGTGACGGGTTACGATACCTCCCCACTTCGAATTCTCTCATCGGAGAGCTGGAACGTGAAAGATTGGTCATCCGAGAAATACCAGGATCGGATTTTAGTTGTGCTTGAGAACTTAGAGGGAGAGGAGGGGGGAGGCTATGTCTATGTCTACGAGATCAAGGGAAATGAAGGCTACGTCAAGGTTGGTTATACCGAGAAAACCGCACAGGAACGGATGGATGAATGGAGTGAAACTTGTAACCGCCAGATCACGGGAATCTACCCTCGTCCCGTTGACTTGGAAAGACGGATCCAAAGTCCAGCACTGATTGAGATCCTTTGTCACGCGGATCTCAGAACCTGTCGAGTGAGGGTTGACTGCGAAGCATGCTTGCACCCGCACTCGGAATGGTTCCAAACATCTCCTCAACAAGCAGTTGGTATTGTTGAGAAATGGTCGCGATGGATAGATGAGACTGCTGGGCAGCCGGGGTGGAGAGATGAGATGAAAGCGATAGTACTGGAAAGTGCCGATGTAGAGCACTGTTTGGAATCATTGCTTCAGATCAAAATCTGTGATGACTGGGGTTGGAATAAGAGCAAACTGGCGCACAGAAGCTAGAACATGAACTTGGCTTCAGAGGTTTAGCAGCAACGCCACAAGGCTAATACAAAGGCATCTTGGTTTCTCGCAAGCACGTCCTTGTGCACTAGATCATTTCGACGACCTCTGGACCCGGACCTCTATGTTAAGCTACCGCAACTTCCCTTTTTTTTTCTTTTTCGTTAGAGCTTTCCAAGACTTTGAAATGAGTTCGGATCTCCGACAATGAGTGTGAATGAAGTTGTGCCTAATGTGCAGCATTCTACGCCTAGATTAGAAGTTGATTGGTAGTGATCATCCTATAAATCATGGAAAAGATCTAGGCCTATCAACACTAGACCTTCTTCTAGGATTTTTTCCAACTTCATTCCCTTCCGAAAAACACCGCAAGATTCTGAATAGGGTTGGTATAAATTGCAGACAACGCACCCGCATGTGTCATGATGAATTGAGGACTATTTAAGAAGATCACGATTGACAGGAGACTTCGTACCTCGGAAAGAAAGTCAGACTACGTTTGTGATTGATTGGGGTGTCAAAAGAGAGACTATGTGCTGGGTTTCTGAATCGTTGCACTCGTTCACGTCGACTGTTTTCATGGATTTGAACCCAGCAATGACTGTCATGGTGCATACTGAAAGTGGAAGGGGAAGTTGGTGACCACTACCTTACTTATGCTGTTGTACCCTTCTGTGCCTTCAACCTGTCTTTCTTCTTGATAGTCATCTAGATGAATTGACTGTTATTTAGACACGGTATCCAGAGACTAAGACTACGTTGTCAACAGTGCTCTGGAGTACTCATGTAAGTTACCCTACATACTCCAGTACTATGTAGTTGAATTCAGTACTGTGACCATGAAACCTTGAACAGCGCCCTACTATCCCTCCAGAGACTGAGTGTCTAGGGTGGGGCTCAGATAAATGATTGCAATGCCTCTTCAGGCCTACAGCCCTTGACTCGGATCCTGGTTCGTCTTCTACAAAGGGTCCAACTTAGCTCTGATTAGCCACAAGTGATTCAGAAGCCTTCAGCCTGAGGGACCAAGAATACCTGCTTCTAAGCCCGATTGCCTCCAATCAACTGTTGCATCCTCGCTCTGCTTCGCACTCTCGCACTGCAAGAGATGACATGACTGGAATTTGCACTTTACCCGCCAAAACTCTCTCTGTAATTCTGGTCTATCTACGCCCGGGCGCTTTGGCTTCTTATGCCGGTGTGTGTAGAAAATAGCAAGCGCTGATCGAGAGGCATACCTTCTCCGATCTTCTTCCGACTCCTGACCGGTTGATTGAATTCGGCCGGATTGTCTCCCCAAGGTCACCCCGACGCTGCTTTATTCGTCATCTGGATCTGTGCATCCTGCTTCCTGCCTACGAGGTCGCTGCGCGGACCCGGTTGGAAACCGAAACTGACCGCCAGAAAAATAATGCGGCTTTTACCCAGACCATAGTCTCCCTCTGTTAACCAGCTGACGCAGTAGCTGATGACGCTCGAGATTGAGAATATCATGAGAGGCAAGCTGTATGGTAGTTCACTTCTCAAGCGCTGTAAATGAAAGGCTTGTGCATTGGTGGCCCGCACCCTTGGCACTATACTCCAGCGGGATTGGATATATCTGCCCTATGGCTAAATCCGAGGTACCTGGTAGGCATCGATCTACACATTTACTTTTACGGGCATGGCTATCTTCAATACAGTGGCCGTTACTAGCAGTGCTTAACTATCGAGCCTACCGTGTTTTTTTGCACCTGCTATAATCTAACAAGTCGAATGAACACACACCATCGAACAGATAATCACGAACATCCTTAACAGCTTACGATCAGATATCTAGTCTCATTGGCAAAAAGCACGGGTATTCAATTGTCAAAGATCCAACTCGCTAAGCTAAACATAGACTGCAAAACGCTACACTACATAAGGTAATCAAACCCGAACCCTGGGGCGATACGGCAGCCATGTGGTGGATGCCCACGACGGGACGGCTTGCTGGTGGTCGTCTTCGTTGTCGGCGGACGTTGGTGTTGGGGCTCTGGTCGAAGCGCTGGTGCTATTGGCCGAGGGTGGCGGTGCTAACATTCCTGGATCGATGACCAGAGCCAAATCCCGCTGGTTCGCCAGGGTCCTTGTAACAATCTCTTGGTTGATGAGAAGGGCCTGACACCGGGGATTTCTGGGGGCTCGGTGATTCTTGCAGTTGGTGGAGGGTGTAGGGGCTCTGGATGGAGCGCAGGTGCTGTTTGCTGAGAACGGTGGTGCCAGCATGGGTGAACTGATGGCCGAATTCCAGCCCTGCTGGCACTGCAATGTCCTTGTTGTGGTCTCTCGGTTGCTGAGCAGGGCCTGCTGGTCCGCGAGTAAGGTCTGCTGATCGGCGAGCAAGGTCTTCTGGTCCGCCAGTAGGGCCTGCTGGTCGGCGATCATGGCCTTCTGGTCGTCAATAAGAGTCTGTTGTTCTTGGAGCAGGGCCTGCTGGATGCCGAGCAGGGTCTGCTGATGCTCGCAGATGGGCCAGTTGCGCTGCGCGGCCGTCATCATTCGGTCCTGCTTGGCATCTATTCTCCGGAGGTAGAGAAGGAAGTCCTCCTCGGCGAGAAAGCGGGTCGACGGAGCGGGACCGATGGACGGCGTGGGTGAGGGTGTTGTGTGGAGGCGTGGCCGGCTTTTGATGGCTCGACGAATTGCCCTTCTCTCCGCTTCCAGCTCCATTTGATAATGGTTTTGAAGCATCTCCTCCATCATGCAATGATAGTCCGTCTTGTCGGTGAGAGGGCAGTCCGAGGGAGAGGGACTGGCCCACCACGCGGAGGAGGAAACAGTGTGCACGTATGCCTCGGTTCTGTGGGCTCGATAGGCCGAGCTTGCATCCTCATCGCATTGATATTGAGAATTCTGAAGCACCTCATGCGTCAAGCACTCGAGATTTGTCTCCACAATAGAACTCGTGCCTGATGAGCGAGGCGTGGTCGCGGTCGACCGCAGCATGGTCCGGGATCTTGTCGAGTCTTCTTCGGCCGGCCAAAACTGATCCTCGGACAGGTCATCGCTGCAGCGAGAGTAAGCCCGCCCCGTATGAATGAGGTCATTGATGTCGTCGTCGAGGTCTTCATCCTCGTAATGCTCGAGGTTCGAGAACAGGGAGTTTTTCCTGGTGCTGGTCACTGCGGCTGCTGCTACTTCTGTAACTTCGTGCTTCTGCATAGCTGCTATCTCCTCGGTGGCCTTTTGCCACATGATGTCCAGCTCTTCCTTGTTGGGATGCTTGAATAGGTCAGAGGAAATATCCATGGGCTGGCTGGGATATTCATCGGCAGGTCTCTTGAGTTGGACGAGTGGTATCAGGCGCGGGGAGACGAGATCATGATTCACAGGGTGTTTTCTCCCCACGCTGAAACGATGCGCATGGGGTGAGGAGGGGAGGGATGGGGTTCTGGAGGCCAAGGTGGCCACAGATGGAACAGGCATCTTTTTAGGTGCTTGCTTAGTTTTATCTTGGGTGTTGGTGGTTCTGGTGAGAAGGTTGACTGGGTGGTAGATCATTGAGGATGAAATTGCTGATGTGAGTCGAAACAAGGTAATGAGAGAGAGCTGGAGATCAGAAAGCTGGGGAAGAGGGTCTCTTGCCACGCGAAGAGTCAGACCATCTATGTCATGATGAGCAGCATTGCGGCTGAGGACTCGGGGAAGATATCCGCTTGTATGTCATGATGGTATAGGGCTGAGCACGTTTCAAGCATGACAAAGCCATGTGCCAACCTATTCCTAAATTGCAAACCTATAGCGAATAATTACCGCCATCCCTCAAACCCAATTGATCTCACTGAATGCTTTTCCTGCATCACTTACTGATGCCCTATTAGAGATACGAGGACCTTCTCGCGCACATTCCAATTCCAATGGAGTAGCAAAGCCCTTTTCCTACTTCTGTAAGTGGGGTATTCATCAAATTCTTTCCAAGCATCCTTCGAAGTAAGTCAAAGAACAAGGTATTAACTATATCTCTTCAGTATCAGTATGACATTTATCTCAAGTACGTTTTCCATAGTGTTTTGACTTAGTAAATTGATCAATATATGCAATCTTTTAGAGAATCAAATGGGTATGAACTGTTTGTAGATACCTTCAAGATAATACAACTTATCTCACTACTTCAATTCTATCCAAGCCTTAGGTAGGCGTTGTTACCCTGCCTATTCCCACAGGACTTTAGAAAGGGCTTTGCTACTCTCCTTACTCAAACATGTACTTAGAGAGACTTTGCTATTCTGCAAGTTTACGAGGGTGTTCAAGAAGGTGTTCAAGAAGCTCATAAGAAGAGGAGACCCATCACAATTTCCCCAGCAAAGAATGCAGCATTGTGGTAACAATAGTAAAAGACTTCGCATTAGAAGAATGGCCGCTCCCATCCACCAAACATAAACAATAAGAATCCCCCCTCCCCTCTTCCGCTTCCTCCTACCCCCATCCCCACCCCCTACCTCTCAACCCCTATCCATCCCCATCAACACCCCTCCTTCCCCCCCGAAGGCAAAATCTCCCCCGCGCCGCCCAAATCCTCCCCCAAGACCACCCCGCCCACCTCGACCGCCTCGCAATCCTGCAACACGAAGACCATCCTCGTCCACCCCGCCGGCTGGGGATTCCGCCACGCATGCATTGTGCCCCGCTGCACGGCAATGTCGCCCCGCTTGAGGCGCCGCGTCTCCCCGGAGTCCAGCACCATTTCGATCTCCCCCTCCAGCACGATCCCGTAGTCCAGGCTGCGCGTGCGGTGCATCAGCGGCGGCTTGCCGGGGGCGAAGTCCACCACCCGGCACACGGTGCCGCCGGGGTTGACCAGCCCCAGGGTGTTGCTCGCCAGCAGGGCCTCGTGGGCGCGGAGGTCGGCGTCGCCGGTGAGCGTCGCCGGGAAGCGCGAGGTGGTGTAGGCGACGCTGAAGGCGAAGGTGTTGGCTTCGACGGGCGTCCAGGCTCCCTGGGTGGTGGAGTGGATGGTTGCGAGTTGCTGGTCGGAGTGGGTGGTTATGTGGCGGGTGTAGTTGGGGAGGGGGCTGGTTGTTGTAGGGTTTTGTTTGGGGAGGTTGGTCATTTTGGGGGGCGCTTTTGGGTCGGTTGAGTCTTTTTGGGGGCTGGTGGGATGTTCTTCTTGTGGGGTTTGGGATATATTGAGGATTAGGGGGGGAGGTAGTGGAAAGAGGGGGATGAGGGTGTTGGGTTGCCCAGGTATACTTGATGTATGGAGGGGAAAGCTACGTCCGGGGTTTAGTTCCGCGGGGTCAGGTACCACTTTCCATGATACCTACCCAATTCTCCTCCCGGGTGATCTGCATGATGTGCAGGAGGACAACTGCCAATGGTGGCTGGAGGTGGCTGCATGCTGAGCTGGCGGGGATAAATACCACGCATCTCCTAAACATCGCATTTTTCACCAAAAAAAAAAAAAAAGAAAAAAAGAAAACGAAGAGAAAAGAAAAGGAGAGAAAGATAAAGGGAGAAAAGCTAATCTTCGATACACTATGTAATATTCTAAAAGTAATAAAAGAAGTACTTCAATCTTGTCTAAATGTTTCTAGTCAATTCAATACCGTAAAGAATTTGAAATTCTAAGATATGGGGACTTCATAAGGATACTCTAAGAGAGCAGAGGCGGTGGTGATACGTAAATCCAGTCACATTTCAATTGTCACTTTTCAATTATCTCAACTATTTTATCTGTGCTAATCATTCTTTTTGTCATAACCTTACCCATTAATGCAGATGCATACCCTATGCCACAGATGCTGATGCTAATGTGATGTTGTCAAAACATACAGTGAAAACCTCAAATACTCCTCACTCGGCGGCGGAATTCCGTCTCGCGGAACGGGGCCAGCCCGCAGTTCACCCGGTTCTCGTGGACCCGACGGTGCAAGGCGCCCAGCGCCAGAATCTCTGTCGAGTTCGTCGTCTTCGTCACCGCCCCCGACGAGCCATGCGGGTTGTAGTAGGTGGCCCCCGCGCCCGTCGACGAGTATCCGCACGACTTGATCACGAAGCTCACCAGGCCGGGCAGATGCGTCATGCGCGACAGCACATGTTGCCACTCGCCCGAGTTCAGCTTGACCTGGTAGAGCTCGATGTGTCGGATGGAGTCCTTGCATTGTTCGACCAGCGATAGCAGCTTGTAGGACGAGATGGACACCCGGCGCAGCTGGATGGATTCCAGGCGGAGGGAGCGGCTGAAAGCAGCCCCGTCCAGATCCAGGGTGTCTGCGCTGGCGATGGCGAGCGACTTCAGATTGCTGGCGTGACGGATCATCTTGTAGAGCCAGTGGGCGTGGGCCTGATTCGACAAGCCGGGGGTGTGTACGGTCGCGGCGGGCGGCGGAGAGGGGGATTCATGTTGCTGTGGCTGCGCGTGCTCGGGGGTGGGGGAGGCGGTGATGCGGAGGCCCAGGTGGTGCAGGCGCTGCAGGACGAGCTCGGTGGAGATGCGCAGGGCGCTGGAGCTGAGGGTCTTGTGGGGGAAGAATTGGGCGAAATCGTGGGTGATGGGGAAGGCAATGTCCAGCTCGGTTAAGTTCGGCAGTGGCACGTAGCGGAGGCTGCTGATGACGGTGTTGACAAAGTCTCGGGTGGTAGCCTCGGGTAACGAGCCCGGAACCCCCTGGAAATCAAGCGCCTTGAGTTTGGGCAGCCGGCACAGGCAGGAGGGCAGCACCCCTGCCAAATCTTCCAGGAACATCGAGCAGAACTCTTCCGAGTGTTCGGTGTCCTCGAGCCCGATGTCTAGTTGGCGCACGTAGTCGGCATAGGGGCCGTGCGAGAGCGCTACGAGGCCTACAAGCGGCGATTCCGAGGTCTTGGACTGAGCGGATTTGGCGACGACGCGAAGGTGTCGAAACAGTCGCGGTGAGGCGCTGCGACAGAAGGCGCGGTTGACCAGGCGTAACGTCGCGAGTTGATGTCGAAGCTCGTCGGATTGAATCTTCTGTTGTCGTGTCGAAGCGGCCCACGGCCGGCTATCGACGTCATCCACAAAGGACACGATCTATGAGGCATTGATTGCACTTAGCATTCAAGCGACTCGGCTGAGGTCTCGGCTGAGGTGCACTGCATCACATCACTTACCAGATCGTAAATCTCTTGCGGTGCTTGCATGGTTGCGGTATTACACATTTGTGTTTGTTTGTTCTTATCACATCCCCCAGTACCACGGGGGCATTGGCAGTTAAATATCCGGGGAACAAGAGGTGGAAACGCATTGAACCCCCCTTTTCCTTTTATGCGGGGTATTTGTGGAACAAGTGGAAGAAGTGGAATGCAAACTCGTAAATGGAATAAAGGAGAAGGGGATTATGAGGCATATTCGAATTCTCATTATTCATGCCTAGGCCAGTGGCTGTTGGCCTTGCAGCCTGCAGTCTTTTTGAAGACGTAATGAGAATCCCCAAGAGGAAGCTCGTCGTGACCAACGGCGGTGTGAGCCAATAACTGGCCCTGATTCGGCGATGAGACCATCGAATTGTCGATCTGACTCATGGGTCAAGTGACGTGACGCTCAAAACAAGTGCCATGGATGGAGGTCACGGGGAGGAAAAATTTGAGAGGAAAAAGAAGAAAGAAAAAAGGAAAAAAAAAAAAAAAAAAAGGAAGAAGAAAAGGAGAAAGGGTTGGGGAAATTGAAGGGGAAAGAAGATTCAAGGGGTTTCTTTAGATGCTTCATTCTTATCCTTATCCTCCCTTAGTTACCCCGGATTTTCCTGTTGAGCTAGTCTAGTCTATCTAATCTCCTTCCTTCTCTCCTCATTTCCCTCCCTATCTTCTCTCTCTCTCTCTCTCTCTCTTTCTCCCTACTCGGAATCTCTCCCCGCTGATAAGAACTCGGTATCGGATCCCGACCGGATTCTTTTCCCTCCCCCCCGCATTCACCATCACTACTTAAGCGACTAATGCGCTCTAATTCCTCCAAAATGAGAATCAGCAAAGTTTCATCATCATCATCATCATCATCATCATCATCATCATCACCGTCTTTTGAGTCATCCCCGAGTTCCGCAGAATTGAGCCGATTGACGTCAACATGGGCTCCACTTCCAACCCCAACGTGACCGCCCAGCCCCATATCCCTCCAGCGGGTGTCTGGTGTCCAGCCGTGACTTTCTTCGATCACGCGACCGACACCATTGACTTGGTTGCCCAGAAACAATACTATAAATATCTGTCGACGACAGGTCTGGCCGGGCTCGTCATCCTTGGCACCAACTCCGAAGCTTTCCTCCTTACCCGCGAAGAACGATACCAATGCATTGCCGCCGCCCGCGAAGCCGTGGGGCCTGATTTCCCCCTCATGGCCGGCGTGGGCGCCCACTCCACCAAACAAGTCCTCGAGCTCGCCTCCGACGCGGCTGCCGCGGGTGCCAACTACTTGCTGGTGCTGCCCCCGGCATACTTCGGCAAAGCCACCACCCCCGCCGTCGTGAAGCGGTTCTTCGCCGACGTCGCCCGTCAATCCGCCCTCCCCGTCGTGGTGTACAACTTCCCCGGCGTGTGCAATGGGGTGGATCTCGACTCGGAGACCATCACGGCGATTGTCCGGGAGTCTGAGGCGCAGAGTCCCTCGGGCGTCTCGAACGTGGTCGGCGTGAAACTGACCTGCGCGTCCGTGGGCAAGATCACCCGGCTAGCGGCCACGTTCTCTAAGGACCAGTTCGCCGTGTTCGGCGGACAATCCGACTTCCTGCTGGCGGGGCTGGCGGTCGGATCGGCCGGGTGCATTGCGGCCTTCGCGAACGTCTTCCCCAAGACCGCCGCGCGGGTCTACAAGCTGTATGTGGATGGCAAGGTCGACGAGGCGTTGGCGTTGCAGCGGCAGGCGGCGTTGGCGGAGTCGCCGTGCAAGAGCGGCATCGCGTCCACCAAATACGCCACGGCCATCTTCTCGGCGGTGGCAGCGGGGATTGAGGGTGCGGAGGAGAAACTGAAGCCTCGCACCCCGTACGAGGAGCCTGCCCAGGGGGCTAAGGTCACAGTGCAGGAGGTGATGGGTAAGATGGCAGAGGTGGAGAAGGCACTGTAAGTAGATTATTAGCACAGGTGTACATATTTCCTAGAGTAAAAATACAGAGGGCGCTCATATTTGGTCTTTTGCTTGCGTTGGGGCTCAATTGTAGACCATTACTGGCGGTGAAGGTGAAGGTGTCAGTCTAGCCAGGCAGGGTAAAAGTTGACCCAGCCTGGACAAGTCTGTGGATACCTTTTGGTTACAGTTCTTCTCGTTGAACCCCATACGTGCGCTTCTTGCAATCTTAATAAACTGTCTAAGGGCCCAGGACCTGCAGCGATGGGTTTCCTCTCCACTTCAGCCCGATGGGTCCCATTGGGTGTCTCTACGCAATATCTTCGACAATGACGCTTGCTTCTACGACGGCAGTGACAGCAATTGCACTGTCGAATAACTCCTAGGATCAATGCGTGCTTAAGTGCAGTATTGGTAGGCGTAAACAGTTCTCTCTGAGAATAACTCCTTAAAATGTAGAGCATAAAATCCGATCTTCGAGAGACTAGCTCCACGCCGCGGAGCCCATTGCCCGTCGTATCTTTCCTGCAACTACAGAAAGATCATTGAGCCTTAAAGCGTGATGGTTTGCGTCCAGTCGAGCCCATCCCTACTGCTAGATGTATATATCTATGTCATGACTGTCCCAGGCTGTGGCAGCCCCGCTTCTCGACGGTGGGGTTGATTCAATTCCTCAAACTCAGGTCGCAGGCAGCTGATACGATGCAAGTAAGAAATCGAGGACAGTCTCTCAGCAAGAAATTGCCAGAATAGGACCCCTTTTCCGGATTCTTACCCTGGGAGAAGTTGAATTGATCGTTATGGAAAAAAAGGTGGGCTGAGCATCGGACCGGTATTAGCGCGGTTGCCTGGGCTGATCGGGTTGGAAGGATTTCTCGGGTTGAGATGGGCCTTGTTCGATTATGAGAGATTCAAATGTGCCTGTACCGAAAAGATAGGATGTTCAGTGATCGTCCATTCTTAGAAAGTTCTCAAGTTATTCCTTATGGATTGAGCAATCCATGATGATGGATGATGGATGATGGATCAATGATCAATGATGGATCGTTGGGAGGCTTGCCAAATATAGCCGAGACAGGGAGGCGACGGGCTTTGAATACACCATTGTGACGGTAATTTAACCAATTCCGCCCCGTCCGCTCTGTCAGCGGAGCAAAATTACGTACTGTCATGAGAAACATTGCCCCTTTGGGGTCGGCTTGCCGGAAGAGGCGTGGCCCGCGATCATACGACTGGGGGCTGGCCTCCACCGAACATTGGCCGAGATTCTCAGTCAGTCAGTCAGTTCTTTCCATGCAATCCATGCATTCATCCATCCATCCATCCATCCATCCATCCATCCAACATCCATTCTACTGCGCTCTGCTTGTCGTTGCATACTCAACTCTAACAGTCATGTGTCCTTCAAATTTGCCTCTCTATCTTCGATCACGATATCATTGATCTTTCTAGAACCTCGCCTCAAGTTGCCCCGAAATCAACCTCGTTCCCCAGCAGTGATCGCCCGTCGTCTTTATCAATCAGTAAAACCAGGCACCAACTGAGGATCCGGTCAAATTTTTGTCCCACCGGGACCAAACTTCCTCGAACCACTTATCGCGCCTCAACCCGCTGCGCCCCTCCCTTTTCTCAACTGCTCGCTCGATAAGATCGAAGGAGAAGAAACGCCCCTGCACATGTCCAGACATTCACGCGGTTTCTGCTAGTCAGATCTTCATCCACCCTCACGCACCTTCCTGTCTCCTGCAACTTCCCGACGAACCTCTTCCCA